>NW_016690567.1:107006-150465 GCF_001604755.1 Lepidothrix coronata
GGCTCGAAGGGTTAATGACCTTTCCCAAATCTTCGCTTGCGAAGACTGGCCATTAACACAGTCAATACCTAGAGTAACTGCTAACAGGTTTTTCTGTTTGACTATGATTTCCCTGTGAATGTCGGTGAAATGTTATGTTTGGATTTAGTTTGATCCATAAGTTATTGTAAATCAAATGTTTAACTTCATTGCTAATAAAATATCTCAAAGTATAAACTTTCATTTAAAGCTGAACACAGCATAAATATTTGAAAATTTGATTAGCTACTTCACTGCTTATACCTTTGTTTTTTGACAAAAAGGGTTGTATTTAACTGAATTTTGTTTAGGCTTGCTGCACAAGGAGATTACTTTGCTAGGAATACAATGAAAAAAGTATACAGAATTTCCATTCCAGTTCAAATAAACAAACAAACAAACAAATAAATAAGAACTCCAAGCGAAAACAATAAAAGACCAAAACTGAAACCCACAGAAATCCATAATCCCTTTGATATAGACAAAAGGCATAAGACTACAAGTCAAGTGAAAGATCAAGGTTTTATTAGGTATTTGATTAAATTCAGTGTTTCATTATCATTGGAGAGTGTATGTCAAGTAAAGATAAAAACACCTGTCAATAATGTAGCTAGTTTGGCACCTGTGGAAGCCTAATGAAATGGAGTTGTCTTAGAGAGAGTTGGAAATGCTGATTATTTTATCAAGTCTGTTTGCTTATTTATTTTAGACTCGAATGATAGCCATATTATGCTTACTTTATCTCACATCCTCCTATTCCAAAATTTAGTTCTGCAGGTAGGAGCATGGGAAGAACTTAATGATCTGCAAGCACAGAAAGAGCCACAAGAGACTAAGCTCATGTCCAAAATTATGTGTGGGTTTTTACAAAGAATGAAAATAAAATCAAGTAAATGAAATAAAATTGTTGCACCAGCTTTTGTTTCCCTTTGAGAGATACCTGGAGAAGATGTAGGGACCACTTAAGATTCTTTCTGTATGTTATCACTTCCCCTTAGTAGTGTACTGAAAGACGACGAATGAAACGATAAACTTTTAAGACCCCTGCTAGAAGCAGTCAGAGGCAGAATTAGATACAGACAAGAGAATTCTCTGGAATATTTTGTGTTTTCTATATTGTCCTTCAGGCTCTCAACCCCTGTGAGACATTTTCTCTCCCAATAATACATAATTTAGTACAATACTAGGTCAGAGGTGTTTTGTGATTCATCTTTGGTATCAGAATGGCAAGGGAGCCTTTGCATTCAGTTTGCATAACATACTACAACATTTGTAGTGAAAGATTCATATGATATGTGTTCTGCTGAATTATAGGTCTAACATACCACTAAGAGCTAACATCTTATTATGTTCCTTCAGTTAAAATTTGGAGATGGTTAAATCAATTGAGTGAGAATGGGTAAAAGAAGAGTGATACAGAGTGTCCAAACCAATATTGGTGTAATAGTAAACTAAATTTTCTCTGAGAATTACCAAGATTCTTCATACCTAAATTGAAAGTAGATGAGTTAAAAGAATAGCAGCCATAAGCTCTCTCAGGAATCAGTGGAGAAGAACAGACACTGAAGATTAGCTGAATAACTCCCTGAATATCCTACAGTATCCAGAGCCATCAGCAATAGTATTGCTCATTTCTATACTTCAGTTAAATGTCAAAAAGAGGTGTGATGAATCAGGATCATTGTGCATTGCTTAGAGAAGTCATAAGTAGCACGAAAACACTAAAGTGGGAAACAAAGTTTGAAGCTGGTAGACTTTATTTCAAGGCATCCATGGGACTAAATAAAAGAAAGCCAGGGAAGTTCCACTGGATTCTGATCATCGTATGTTACATCATCGTAAGCTTACTCTCTGTTTCTGTTTCTTTCTGTTCCAAATAACTCTTAAAAGCCAGTATTTGGGTATAATTTAGGAGACAGTAGAGTCAAAAACCTTCTTCAGAAAGCTGCATCAAATACATCATCAATGCCACCCTATACAGGCTTCCAAATATATTTTTTAAAGTACCCTGAAGCAATTATTGTGTCCCCACACCATTCTTACTGACATGCAACATACATCTGCAATTTCACATTAGAAAAATATACCACTGTTGGATAGAGACAAAGACCTCTCTATTATTTCAGACTGAACACACAAAAGCAGGGTTTGCAGGATAGCATTAGGTTCAGAGCAGATTTAAGTGCTATACAATATAGATATTTTAGTATGCCTTAACTTCAGTTTTATTTGTCCTGGAAGCAATTATAATTCAATATATTTTTTTAAGTTAGCAGCACAAGCATAACAACAACAATAATAATAATAATCATAATAAAATCTTTCAATTATATCAGAAGTTAGACATTTAATGATCTTTCACTGGAAACATGGTTTCATCTTCCTCCCTTCCTTTAACATATCTGCCCTGGAAATAAAGAGGCGTCCTGATAAAAGAGGCCATTTTAAAAGCTATGATAGCAGTAGGACACCCTTACAGACCGGTTATTGTTCACTCAGAGAGTTAGAATAGGCAGAATTGCTGAGTGTCTGCCATTCTGTTCTCTAAGGGAGATCTAAATTGAGATGTCTGTAATGTGGATACCTACTTCTCAGTTAACTATTTTGGGTTGTTTCTTTTGTAAAGATTAAGAAACAGACACACTTCCAAGGAACAATGTACCTGCCCTATTTTGAGAGTGTTCTTTAGAATAAGATGAAATGTTTATTACCGTCTGTCCATTAAAAGGGAAGCCCAACTCAGACGTTGTAAAGCCCAAGCCTGAACATCTAAATCATAGTATGGATGTTGGTTGGCAAAATGGTAAAATATGTTCAGATCAGTTTTATAATTTTAGACACTCAGGAATTGGCAGATAAAAATCTCTCAAAGTACTCAATACTTTTTCTTCAGTGTGAAGGTTTCTCCACAGCAGGACCATGCCAGAGAAGTTGCATGGTGTCAACAGCATGTAAGTATTTTGTTAACACTGTGATGGAATAGCCAGGTGCAATGTTTAAGACATTTACAGATGTGAGCAATATGACCACAAAGAGGCACAGAACAATGTGTTTAGTTGCACAGAGGAAGTATCTAAGTAACAAAGGCTGTAAGATGAAGAATAAAAAAACCAAAAGGGACTGCACGTATACAGTCCTCTTGCCGAATGCAGAAGAAGGACGACTGGCAAAAAAGAAAATTAAGATACAGAGTATTGATAGCACTTAAGGATGCTGTGATAGACAGTATCAAAAATCTTACTAAAATCCAGAAAAACTACATCCACAGCCTTCCCATCGTCCTCTGGTTGGGTTAGCTTAGCATAGAATTATATCAAATTATTTAAACAAAACTTTCTCTTTCTGAACTCTTATTGACTGTGCTGGATTCTTTCAATGTCTTTCAATAGCATCCAATGTGATCTCCTCCATAATTTGTCCAGGAAATAATTAGGCTCACAAGTCTGTATTTTTCTGGGTCTTCCCTCATGTTGTTATAAACTGAAATACTGCAGGCTAGCTTCCAGTCAGTGGACACTTTGCCAGATTCCCAAGACCTTTGGTAGATGATGTCCCAAGATCTTTTTTGGTCCTGCCATAACATCCACTAAGACCTTACGTACTCTGGAATGAATACCACTGGGCCCCATGGACTTGTGACCATTGAACTGATATAGCTGAACCCTTACATCTTTAGCATCCACAAAAGAAAATTCATTGTCCCCACCTTATTCTTAGGACCAGGTAGCCCAAGGTCTATCAGTATGATGAAAAGCAGAGGGAGAAAAAAAAACCAAAAAACCAAACCAAACCAAACAAAAAGAACAAAAACCCACAGACAAACAAACAAACAAAAAAACCAAAAAACCTCCAAAACAAAAACAACAAACAAACAAACAAAAAAACCCACAAAAAAATCTTTGAATGCATCTGCTTTTTCTTTATCTCTATTAATCAGGTGACCATCTTCAACAAATAACAGTTAAATGTTTTCTTTGGACTACTTCCTGCTATTAAAATACTTAAAAAGACTCAGTGTCTGACACAACAGTGGTCAGTTTCAGCTTTAGTTGAGGGTTGACTTTTCATATCTTCTCCCTCCATATGCAAAATAAAGCTCCATAATCTTCCTGTGAAGACTGACCTTTCTTTCATAGATCATACAAATTCTTTTTCCTCCTGGGTTCTAGGAGTTCCCAATTCAACTAAGCTGGTCTTCTACTCCACTTGGTTGTTTTAAATTACAATATCTACATTGTAATGGACTATATATTGGAGTAATCCCATTCCACAAGACAAGAATGCCTTCAATCAAAGTGGAGAAATTTTAATGTAAAATAGCCTCAGAAATAGATGAGAAATGTGTAAACCATCATACCTTTGAAAGCAAAATACAGTCAGCAAAATACAATCAATTTCTCCGAAGCATTTCAACAAACTTCTACCGTATAATTACATATGACAGAGAAAAAAAAGTACAATAATCAGAAAAGCCCATTTTCCTGTCATTTCATTCAGCACCATGGTAATCTTTTCCTTCTTATCAAGTGAAACAACACTGAAAAAATAAATGCTTACATTTATTAGAATTCCAGCAAATCCAAGAAATCTTGTCTGTCAACATTTACTGCATGAATACAAATACAACCTACTTACCAGTACATCAGAAGGATCATTTTTCATTAGGAGAAAAAAAAAGTCAGGAAATATGAAGATATAGTACAAAATCCCCACAGTCTTCTCTTCAGTTAGTGAAAAATTCCATTATGGGAAGTTTATGGACATTATTCATCTAATCTATCTGCCGTTGTTTAGATAAGTATTTTAAAGGTTTTCCTACTCATTTTCATTTTATTTTGTTATTGAGAGTAATGAAAGTCCAAAATATCTTAGAGAAATACTCTACTTTGTATGAAAACAATACAACTTATTAAGATGATATAGCGTGAAATATACCTTTTTTTTCTTCTGTCTGCCTATATATCACAGAAGTAAAAACGTAGATAAGAATAACTCTCATTTATTTCATGTATTGAAAAGCTTGAGTGAGAATATTTAATGTATAATTGCTCTAGGAAATGGATACATGAAAAGGTTATTATGCAAGTGGCACAGGTAATATTTTACATATTGCTTATTGGGTTTTATTTGAAGATTCTATTAACAGAATGGTTTTTAAACCTTTCTTAACTTTCAGTGTTCACTAAACCATTCAGGAAATTTTCTTCTTTGACAAAAGGAGATGTAATTTCAAAGCAATTTTGAAATAAAATCTCTTTCACTGTTTGTTTGAATACTAAGTTACAGTCTCACTGAATTTCATGAGAACACTTTTGTGGGAAGGTACTATCTGGTATATGTGTAGCCTGCAAAGCTGGTTATGCAATTCATAGTTCTTTTCTTACAAATATTTAGATAATAACCACAATTTACAAAAGTTGAATAACTGGAACTTTCCAGAGGATTAGTGATGAGCATTTTCTATACAGTGATTCATTGTAGGTATCTTGCCTACGTAGCACTACATCAAGTGCATCAAGTATAATTCACAGTCTTGGATGGATTACATAAAATGAATTGCCTTGCCTTTTAGATCTCAAGCTATATATGGTAAGTATTTGGGCAACCAACATTTTCTTCATTTTTTTAACAGTTGTTTCATGACAAAGCAGAATAAGGGTTCCAAAGCATGATGAAGAAAAAGTGCTTATGTGATTTATAAAGTTATCTCTCCTCAGATTAATACATAGTTGAAAACAAATAATATCTGAAGTTATCAGAAGCATGAACTTCAGCTGTCATCCTACATTTTCCAGAGAAAACAAAAGCCATGTTTTTGCTGGAGATTTCACACATATAACAAAACCAATATAAACAATAACTTAAAAAATCTGCCAATATCAAGATGTTCTAAAACTTAAGAAAAAGTTAAGTCATTATGAAATGTATGAATTCTTTTGAATAGCCAACTTGTTTCACCGTAAGAAGCTTCTGAGAAATATGCTAATTAAAAAAATTAAGGAAAGTCACTCTTTTATTTACTAAGTGTCAATCAAATAACTCTGACTGTTAGCTAAAGGCTTATAACAGATTGCTTGCCATACTGCTGTCCTCCTAATTCAAGGGTAGTTGCACAAAGGGATTCTACCTCAGATTGTATTGCGTGGTTTGCCTCAAGCAGGATAGCATTAGAATTCAGGTATTGCCATACTGGATCAGAGCATCTGGGTCCACTGTCCTAACCCTGACAGGAGCAACTTCATAAACTTCATAGCCAAAAGCTTCTGAAGCAAACTTCTGATCTGCTATACAGAGAGAAATATTTCTTTATTTTTTCCCTTATCAGTAGCTGGCCTATGACCTGAAAGTTAGAGGTTTTGTTTCCTTCTGTGCATGCTTGTACATGATTGTATGTGTACTGTGTGAATGTACAAGTGGAGAGTTGCAGTGACATCCCAAGAGAGTAATTAAATTTATTGGTTATAGAGTGATCTTCAACTGGAGGAAGAGAGGCTACTCTTGAAGCTAATATGCAGCTGGGAATGTCACCGAATCATATCTTAGTGATAAGAATATGTAGCTGAAAATTAAAAAAAAAGCAAACAATCAAACAAAACAAAATGATCCAACATGTAAATCCTAAGGCTGTTGATTATTTCTGTCTTTGTAGGTTCACGTTATGGACCAATGACCTAAAGGCCATTAAGCGCATTGTCTCTTTATGTGGAATCTCCACCAAATCCTTGTAATTTAGAAGTCTACAGAGAGAGGTCTTCATGATCTTATCCTATTTCTCCTTTCTCCTTTCTCCACAAGACTTTTGATACGAAATACATACATGTTTTCTCCAGAAAATTCTGGAAAGAGTGTTGTAGTCAGACCAAGCAGAGAAAGAGGTTATATAAGAGGTTCCTGTACTTTGCTATGAGATTCCTCCGTGGAGGATTATCCCCTTAGGATTAGCCCATTTAGTTTCCAAGAAACCAAAGTCCGTGGAGAGAAACAATGCAATTTGGTATATGCAAATGAAACATGTTTAGTTTTAATGCTTTTGAAGGTCACATGCAAATAGCGTATGTTAGAAAATGTATGCATATGGCTTTACAAGTTGACTTTATAACAAAAGAGAACATGAACTATAAAATAAATGAATGCTATTAGAAACATCAGTTAGATATTTAGGTAAGACTTTATCCTGTCAGCATTTAAAGCAAAGAATATATTTTGGATAGAACTTTGCCTTTATCCATATTCTCCTCCAGCTTTAGGATAAAGAATATTAAATTTCTTTAGTTTTCTTGAATTTATGTGAATCCTCATTCTTCTCCTTCTCTGTATTTGTATCTGCTTAATTCCTGATAACTTTTGCTGCACTTACATGATCACAGTTGTTTATGGAAAGAAAGTCTCACTATGATTGAGAAAGCACAATTTCAGTTTGTCTATTGGATATACTTCGGCTGAATCTTTTGACAGTCATGTTTCTTTCCAAATCTGCTTTCTATTGCTGTTAATATTGTGGCCTACATATTCTCTTTATTATTTGCCACCAGAGATAAGTTGTCATCTTATAGCTGAAGTTAATTTGATATTTGTCCTTGCCATTGTACTCCTGCATGTTACCATACTTCAGTATCCTCAAGGTCAGTTTGCTTCCTATGCAATATTCTAGTCTTTCTCCATTTAAACATTTCCTCCCAAATTTGACAGTGTTTATTCATATGGACTTGTTTATTGACAACAGTATGAGTCTCCCCTCCTGTTGAATTCCCTTGCACATTTAAAAAAGTCAGTATCGTCTGCACTGTGGATATAAAACCTCAACTAGAAAGCTAGAATGCTTATTTCTGAAATGCAGAGCACCTGACACATGTAATTAAAAATACTAAACATTTCAAAGCAATCCTGATATATGACTAGTCAAAGAGCTTAGAAATCTTGTAAATTAATTTTTCACTATGATCATCTACATTTATTTGAAGACTCTTCATTTTTAATCCCAGCTAGAAGTCTTAAATGTAATATACTTAAGTTTCTCTTTGTAACCGTCTTGTCAAATGCAATAGCATCTGGACATGTCTTAACAAACACTTTTTAAGTCCTTGATTAAGCTTGCACTTGATAAGTTCAAAGACTTGAAACATACAAAAAGAAAACTCCATGTAAATATTATTCAGTCAGCTGTATTTTTTTTTACTCCCTGGTGACAGCTATGAAATGAAATTCCTATTACATTTTTCAGCTGAGATCTGGTTTGTATACTGAGGAATCCCAAAAGACTAAAGCAAACACGTATTTTACAGTGTATGCATGATAAGCATTTTGCCTCCGGGATACCTGTCATTTGACTACAAAATGTATTAGATTTGAATTCTGCATATCTAATATTTATTATAATGTTTCATATCGATAAATTAAAAGATGACAGTTATGATATCAAAGCAGCAAAATAACATTTCAAAGTCAGTTTATTTTCATATTTCTCTTGCCAAGAAGCACTCAATCATAAATCTTGAAAAAAAAACCCTAAAGGCAAATAAATCTGTAGACAGGATTGTGTGTTTTCTTTGGGTTTTGGGTTTTTTTTAATAAAATGTGTATTTGGTGATGTGCTTCCCCACCCTGTGATAGTTTCCCTTATTCACTGTGTAAAAAAATATTAAAATTAATGCTTGAAATATTTTATGCTGTGCTGCTATTGCCCCAGTTTCCATGAGAGAATGCATGTCTTTGCTAAATTCCTGCCAATTAAATTTCTGGATCGTCTAGGCAGTTTTGTTTCAAGTACTCACTTCCTTTACTTTTTACTGGAGTTTAACTTTCTTTTCTAAACAGTAAATAATCTTAGGTACCGAACAGTTTAATTTAATTCCAATGTTGTTGAGATTCAGTGATATGAGAAGTATGTTGACATGTCCTCCCATTGGAGACAGACAAAAAGAAAACATAACTAATAGTTTCAGGTTGTTACCCCGTGACAAATGCTCCTCAACTGTTTCTGCTAATTTAAACTTTTCTGTGCTCAGTGATGCATTCTGGAGAATTTTCCTATTAAAAGTTCAGTTACAGAAAAGTAACTGCCAGTTCAAAAGAGAAACATTTTAAAAGAAAGGACTTAATTGTTCTTTTTTTTTTAATATATAGGTCCATTAAAATGCATTTGTTGATTTACAGCCAAGTTGGACACAAATATTTTTAAACATTTGGTTCAGTAATATTTTTCAATATAAATATGCAAGTTTTAAGTACATATTACACTTGTTTTCCCTGCAGTACTTTATATTTAGAAATAAAAGACTTCATAAAATATAGCAAATAAGATCATTTACAGAAAGTGAAACATTCGGTGAGATACATTCTGACTGTACACCTCCAGAAAGGAAATTCCATGTTTCTTATAAAGATGGCATTCTAAGGGAAATTAAATAGGTGAAGTACAATAAGGATGAAAGTTGGAGACAGATATGACATGAATGCTTTCTATCTTTGGTGTCACTGTAGACTCCAACCACACAATTCTGTTTTCTTGCTTAGCTTCTTCTTATCGTCTGCCTTTTGAGGTGCTACAATCTGCCAGTGCAAACACCACATTCTCTCTTCAGAGATTGCAGCCTTGACTCAGACAGGCCTCCAGAGGGTAGATGCCATTACCCAGGTCTTAAACTGCAGAATTCCCTGTGGCTGGGACAATGGTGGCAGTATCTATAGCAGCTGGCCCATGGTCCAGGTTCTAAATCACGAGAGGACAAGCTATGAGAGGAGTTGAGAAGGCTGTGTAGCAACAGGAGGTTGACAGTGTCTTCAGGAGACTCAACAAAAATTATAAGTTGAACAGCACAGTGCAAGGAAGTAAGGATAGTGAGAGGCTATACTTGAACAAATGGAGGAATGATACTCTGAAGATGGAAGTGCTTGGAAGCTTGTGACTTCTGGCATCAGGGGACAGGCTTCACTTTCAGATCTGAATTTACAGAATTAATGCAGCATCCTAAGCACCAAGAAGGGAATCAGTCTCCATTAAAGAAAGTTTTGGAGCTAGCTGAGCTGAAAACAGATGGTATTCTCTTTTCCACAGGTGGAGGGGAAAAGGCTGGGTGGCACTGGATCCATCCTGTAAATTAAAAATTGTAAGTGCAGATGATGGTGCAGGTATTACTAAGCATTTATGATCATGGATCCCTCTTTGAAGAATAAGGAGTTTTAGTGAGAGACAAAGTTTATTTGTCAAATTGAGGTAAAGGCAACTTTGCTAACAAGGTGAGGAAAGCTTTAAACTAAACATAATCAGGGATTAGAGTGAACAGCGAGGATAACAGTTAGGGGAGCTTGATATAGAAAGTCAATCAAGGCAAGGAACTATGAACAATTTCATCTTAAAATAACTTTATGAAATCTTTGTATGGCAGATCCTGGTTCTTACGGTGACGTGAAACTCTGCTAGAAAGCAGTAGGGTAGGGTGCAAGCAGCATGTGAAATTGCTGGAGGAACTTAAGTAAGGAAATCAACAAAAGCATAGAATACTGCATTGTCTACTCTTAAGACGAGGAAAGGAGTACAATTAGGCAATTGTCCCCGCTGTAAAACCCACAAATATGATTCAGCAGAAAAAAATATATTTCCAGAATGCCTTGTAAATTAAGACAGTTTATTACCTAAATGACTATAGATTTTATTGTGGGAGGCAGGGGGAAGAGAGTTCTGCTATAGAGCAGAGACAATCTTGGGACTGCATAAAGCTTACTATGGGATACTTTAAGGAACTATTCCAAATACATTGTGAGATGTATAGGGCAAGGAACAAAGGAGGGGAAAAGAAAGAATGCAGATGGATGGGGATAGAAGTAGTACGGAAAAATGCAGGAAAAGAGTGAATACCATAAATAACAAGAGAGACTTGTTATACATCCATGTATTCTTATATTTTCACTTTCATGCTTCACATCTTGTTTGGGTTCTGCTGGTGTTTCATAGTCACTCTAGCCATATTAGACAGACAGTCAAAAACATCCCTAATAGAAGACCCATCCCTATATAGATGCCAGATCCTACTTTCAGGGCCTTTCTGGGGTTCCTGTGCCTTATTGTTAAGAATTGACACTTCTCATTCTCCTTATTTCATTATTTATTTATTGCCAAGATTTATTTAATTTCTCTTTCC
This sequence comes from Lepidothrix coronata, assembly GCF_001604755.1. NCBI lineage: Eukaryota > Metazoa > Chordata > Aves > Passeriformes > Pipridae > Lepidothrix > Lepidothrix coronata. Next base: position 118,163 of record NW_016690567.1, read on the forward strand.
TCCAAATATGCTTTTTTGGCTTTTTGCTGTTTTGGCTTCTTTAAAGGGACTGAAGTGCTAGTGATTAGTGACTCAGACATTGGACCACCTGTAGTGACTACCCAGGTTCTATTATAGACTGGACTATTGTCACTAATGGCTCAATCAGCAGTGTGTTTTGCTAACAATGTGCAGAGTGGCCGCCCAGGCCAGGTACTGAAGGTGTGCACATCTGACACCTCTTTTGGTCCAGTGGGTGGGTTTGGGAAGTTTCTCCTCATCAGTTGATTTAACCCAGTTTTATCAATATTGTTATTGGCATTCTTCTCAGTAAAGAGTTATTTTTTCATCTACATCTGGGCATATTTGGTCTCTTTCTATATATTGGAGAAATCAAGAGTATTGAACCCAAGAGAGGAGACTTCTGTCTGAGGTCTCTGCCACTCTGAATTGCAGCTGAGACAGATTGATAAGTAGAACATGGAATCATAGAATAATTTGTATTGGAAGAGACCTCTACAGGTCATCTAGTCCAACTCCCTGCAATGAGCAGGGACATCTACAACTAGATCAGGTTGCTCAGCGTCCAGTCCATCCTGACCTTAATGTCTTCAGAGGGCACCCACCGCCTCTCTGGGGAACCTATTGTTACCACTGTCATTGTAAAATTCTTCCTTATATCTAATGTTTAGATAACATAGGCCTGTGATAGACTTAGAGACACTCCTGCCTTGCTGTGGGAATTTTCAAAGCACAGTGGTAAACTACACCTGCACAAATCCCTGAAACACAGGTGAAAACTGCAGGTTTGGTGATTCTCTAGCAAGGACTGAGCTCTGCTGTGCCTGTGTCCTCACCTGTGTGCCTCTGCCTGGGTTCTGCTTTGGGGATCTCCCAGTTGATGAGGTAATGAAAATAAATTTTCTCGTTGCGTTTCATTTTTGGTTTTGTGGTTTTGCCTGCATCCTGTCTGTGCCAGCTCACACATCTAGTAAGTTAAATATAGAATCATAGTAAGACATTCCAAGAAATATTTTGAGCAAAATTTTGTCAAAAGGGGAGGAACAAATGCTAACAACATCTTAAGCACTTCAGGATCAGGAAATCTGCCAATGGGTGGATGCAGACGTTAAGTGAGAGATAAGAGGAACATCCTAGAAAGATAAGTCCAGATCAAAAAGTTCACATTATTTTTTCACAGTATTGTCCACTGTGCGATATTTTCATACTGAAAGAATTCTTTATATGGATGAACCAGATGGATAATTCCAAATCAGATATTGGTTTTAAAACAAACTGATAGAATTAATATCTTGGCCAAATGACATCTAGCCAAATAAACAGATCTCAAAAGTAACTGAAGGAACTCCAGTATGAATGTCAACATCCTATCTGTTTAAACCAGCATTGGTAGAAAGTGAAAATTATTGAGTTCAGTAGCAAATTTTTGAAAAAGGACTTTACCAATGAAGGGGAAACTACAGCAAGTCAACCTGCGCATTTGATTAAAGATCAAATTCACAGACATATTACTATGTGCAATATAAAAGAGGGAAAGGACTACAAATCTTTTGTGTCAGAAATTCTTACCTCAAAAATTAAAGAAATCAAGTAGCATATTGGTCCACGTCATCTAGTTATAATGCATTCAAATTTCCAAAATCTAACAATGGTCTTCATCTTCAAAGGCTTTTAAAGGAAAAAAATAAGGTAAACAGAAGGTCTTGTAGAAAGATGATAACTTAGGACATGATAGAAAATAGGTCAGAACAAAAGTGAAGTTTTCACTCTGGAGGAAATTTATAATTGTAGCTATGTAGAAACTGTGTGGCTCAATGTATTTGTAAAAGTTCTAGAAAAAAATGAATAATAAGTTCATTGGTAATATTTAATTATTCAAGATATATGATCACTATATTGACACAATGTACAATGAAAATGAAATCCCATATTAGTGAATGCAAAAAACAATGGAGGAAAATATCCTAATTACACAGATAAAATATTGGCTGCCAAATGAATTAATATCACTTAAGGAAAGAGGTAAATTAATTTAACTGATGTCTAAATTTAAAAAAAAAAAAAAAGTGAAAGACGTGAAGGTCTTTCTTCACATTTGACATAATTAAATTTTGAAATTTGCCAGTGTGTATACAGGCCAAAACTATAATGGAATTAAAACAGGACCAGAAGTCACAGAGGAGGGATTTATTAATGGACATATGAGCAATAGGTTTAAATGTAGTCTATATCTGAAAAAGTCCTTAGGACAACAATTTCCAAATGTGATGACAGTAGAAACATTATTCTTCACTTATTGCTATACTGTTCATCCTAAGAATATGCTAATAAACTTTGGATTTTATCCATTTTGCATTATTAGAGAAATAATCCATTTTAAGTTCTCATTGTCTGTATGAGCTAGCTTTCACAAAACAATCTTGACTAATATTTTTGTATTTTTTATTAATATGCATAAAAGTACTTTTTCCTTTCTGATCTTGTCTAAGATTTATTCAGTGTCTCAATTTACCATTTAAAGCTGGCTTATAGACAAAATCCAGAACTATAATTCAGTATATTTTAGCTATTTTTTTTAAGTTTAAAACTATTTTGTTTTTATTTTTCATTATTTTTTCATTAAACAAAACCAGAAAGCTAATTTTTAGTCTTGATCTCAGACTACCAACTATCCTAATGTATCCCAGTGTGTATGTTTGCATAAATTATCTTTATCTCTATATGATGGGAAATAATTTTTTCAGTAAACATTTATATTTTCCTGTTTTAAATGAAAGATATATTGCCAAAACCAACACACCTAGAGTCCACACACTAACACACTAAAGTTATTCCTGCTCATGCTGCTCAGAATCCTCAATTAATAGTTTACTTCCTTAAGTCAAGAACAAGCAAAACTTACAGTCTGTACACAGAAGCAAAGAAAAACTGATTTACATAATGCCCACTTTTAATGGAAACTAAATTTTGAGGTGAAGATTTCTTTAATAGCTATTCAGAATCCCTCAATCACCTGGGAACATCCAAAAGTATTATTGAGCTCAACTCGTCATTCCATGTGAAATTCTGACTAAACTCTGTTTTATATATCTCATTCTTTTTAGATTAAAAACAAATTCTACCTCTTACAATGTTCATCATTATCTGCCTGAATCCTGTACTGGAACTTCAGAATCTATTTCTGTAGACTTAATTTATTTTGCCAGTAGGAACAGAAGCATTCAGAAAGGTCCAAATTAATGCATTTATAAATCTCACAATTATTCCATTTTATGGCATGTCATCCTGTACTGCACAAAATCAAACTTACTGCCTCCACAGGTAAGCATTAATTTATTTTTCCTGTAAAATATTTAATTATTCTTCTTTAAGAAAATCACATGTAAATATCACTTACCATCAAAAATATATAAATTACCATTCCAGATCACGTAACTGAGTATCCAGTTGCTTTCAGCAGATAGATTTAAATGTTTTTAAAGAAGAACCATCACGAAAAGATTCATGTGTGAAATCAGGTTTATATCAAGGCAGAATTTTTTTTTTCCAGGTACAGATGGCCATTCTTTCAAGACATGATGTACTATCAGCACCTTTTTTAGGTTTAGTACATTTTCGGTCATGGCTTCATTAAAACTCAGGGAATTGTGACTCCACTGGAAATTCAAGTAACATAGCAATGGCTACATAAATTTATTGCATTATTCTACTTATAGACTCTCCTACTATGCTCAGGGAGACCTGAGGGTGAACCTTACCAGTGAACAAAGACAAGAAAGACATTCTATTCCTTAATCTTTTCCATGTCCTTGCTCAGCACGTCCCTTGTCCCCTTGAACAAAAGGCCCAGGGTTATTTTCAGGGTTTTTTGTGGTTGAGGTCAGTGGAGAGTTCACTGTTCATTCATGCTGACTCTCTGCTGAATTTGCTCAACTTTCTCTCCAATGCGGTTTCCCAATGGAAATTCCAAGCACAAGCTGAAATCCACTCTCCTGAAGTCCAGGGTTGTGGTTATAGTGTTGATCTTTCTCACTTCTTCCAGGATTTTTATTTCCCTAATTTCATGGCTACTACTGTCAAGGCTGCCCTCAGCCTTCATATCTGTAGTGGGATATTCTTTCTTCGTGAGTAACAGATCCAACAGTGTACCACACTCTTTGACTCATCAATCAACTGCATAAAGCTATAAAAATATTAGAGTAACATAAACTTGCCTGTTGACATTAACTTAGCAGAACCCTGACACATCTGATGAGGGTCTCACCCAATATATGCTCATGGAACTTAATGTGATTTGATCCCATGGTTGTATCAATCACAACACTGCATTTAAATCTGCTATGTAAAGATCTATCTGAGCATAAAATTGCTTTTTAACATTATTACCTTTTAAATCAGGTGCAACTCTATTTTAGTAGAGGAAGAATGTGTTGACTGACATTGAATCTGAGAAAGCTAAGTGATCCAGTTCACTTTAATGTCGTATTTACTTCAAAAGCCACTCTTAAGATAAAATGGCAGGAAAAATATTATAGTAAACTAGTCTGGAACAAATAAATCTCCTTTACTGTGCTGATTTTTTTTCTTCCTCTTTTACTCTTTCAATTATTTAGAAGGCTACTCTATTTACTAAGCTCTCCAAGGAAACTTAAAATCCCTGAAATTCTTCCCCAATATTACCATTCTTATCACCTTGAACTAGCCTTCCACTATTCTGTCATGCAATCCCATAAGGACTATCTAATTTAATAATCTTTCAGAATTTTAGAATTATTTATACCAATTACATAACAGAAAGACTTGCTAAAAGTATTCTCAATAACAAATATATATTCATCTTTTGTATAATTCAGTGGCTAGAGAGTATCTTTGTGAAAGGTCTGTTTTTCAGTACCTGCCTCAAATGCGCATTCAATTAAGCTATTATTGTGCTCTGCAATTGATTTATTTATTTATTCATGCATTCATCCATTTGTTTATTTTGACACTTCATTTGGGTTTTTAGCACTTAATTTACTCACATTGTAATTTACTTTATTCTTCTGTGGAAGATTTGGTCTTCTCATTATTGATAAGTCCCAGAACAAATTATGCATACTCATCTAGGTTGCTTATCACTGCTTAAATGGAAAGGGGGACTTCTGGGAAAAACAGGGGTTTCTTACTTGAAAACCTTAAAATATTAAAGCTAATACAAAGTCAATTCCTACTAATGACAATGCTAATTTTCTTTTAACTGTTACCTTATTTGATACGACTTTCTCAAGGAGAGGGAAAAAATTATAGATACTGTTTCTGTAACTTTGTTTCATGTTTAGCCTAGACTGAAATTATCCTCTTTGTACATACAAAGTGAGGTATCTTTGGCATTGTAATTCTTTAAATGTGTTAGTAAAAGCAGGTTTCAAACCAAAAGAATACAAATGCTAATGACCTTCAAATATTTCTGAGAGAGCATCAGTGGTACACAAAATTAATAGATTTGTAATGTGACTGCTGTTTATATTTATGTGTGTAGTGGAGAATATGTGAGACTTTACAAGAAAAGTATGCCTCTGAAAAAAATAATTTCTCATGTTCCTGGAATATTCGTGTGAGATTGCATATAAACACATATCCTGCAAGTACAGAACAGAGCTTTGATACACTTGCATCCTCTATTTTGAAAGAGAAACCCAAAGATACGTGTAATTACTAAATCATTTTGAATGAAATAATAATTATCATGAATAATGCAGGCTACTGAAGACCATCATGCCCTTGACAGACATGTTGTTTGGTGTATTCAAGTGGGTATATGATATTTAATAATTTAATTCTGAATCTTTTCATTAACATCTTAATTTTTTGAGTGGAAAAACCCAACAACAAAGCAGATACATATACAAAAAACTTAATCATATTTGTAGCTACTTTCTCAAAACAGGTTGAAAAGCATATGTAAACTTTGATTAAAAAGTCACTCTATTTACTTTCTGAGGCTATTCTCTATCTTTAAAAGCAAAAAGAGAACACAAGTATTTTAAAATCTAGACTTCATCATTGGGATGGGGCATTCCATACTTCTGCAATGCTCTGACTAGACTATACTTGATAACCCATAAGGAGCAGAAAAAATAGATGTGTAAGACAGCCAGTCATAAAGTTTGAATATTAGAAGTTCAATGGAAGAAGGGCTAAGAGTGATCATTTGGGGAGTAGAGATATGTATGCATTTCTCTTGACTTGAACACCCTGTAAAAGCTGCTGCTGAAACCAAGATCTGCTCAGGATTCTTTTGTTTGCATGGATCAAGTATCATTTAATTACAACTCAGTCTCATATAATTGCCAAGATTTGACAGTTCTTGAGAGGAAAAATAAAACACACACTGTTACTTCCACTGTAAGAAATCGATTATTTTCAGTCCTACTCATAATCTCTTTCCCCCTTTTCTTTTTCTTTTTCTCATAGAATTTAGGAAATGGTAACAAAATTTTCTATAGTAATCGAAACAGAAGCTTTTCCAGTGATTTTTCTCTTTTCTTAATTTGCTTGCTTGATATGTTTAAACCATATTTTTTATTAATTTTTAATAAATTAAATCCTTAGTATTTCACAGTCTTTGTTAAATAGCTCTTTTCTGTGTTTAGGAAGTTGAAGAAGGAATTGCTGGGTAGAGTGGATTTGGCAGAAGCTGGTGTCTTTATTGCATTAAACTGTCTCATTTTGCATCACCTCCAGTTCTAATCTCAAATATTTACTTAGCTACACCATGCCTTTATCAGAATGCTCTTTTAAGGGGAAAACCTTGAAATGTGACACCTTGAGAAAAAAAAAAAAACTAGAAAAACTTAACCACAGGAAAATATCTGGGGAAGCTTTAGTAGCAAGATGACAATGAATATATTGGCAGAAAGCACAGATGTTGAGAACTTACCCTGATGTCTTCATTGTCCAGTCATTCCCTTCGTTTGCTTAATTCCAAATCAGAAGATAGAGCCCTAAGTTGCATTTTGAAGACAAGAATAGTGACTACAATAACAGTGTGACAGTTTTTACCTTTGTGCTAACCATCAGCATGTTCTGTACCATATATTCTCCTATGCTTTTTAGCCGGAAAAAAAAATCAAACTGCACCAAATCCATGGCTGAAAGATTTTATATATACAAAACATACATGCATATAGAATACCTATGCATTTCTCACATATATTCATATTATATATTCATATATATATTCATATTACATGTGTGTATACACACATATCCATTCACACACATATGTAGGAGGGCTTTTCAAGATGTTATCATTTAAATTTTCACAAATTTTAACCCATTTAGGTTTCAGCCACAATGAAATGTCCTGTGGTTTTGACTGGGGTAGAGTTAACATTTTTCTCAGTGGCTAGTATGGGGCTGTGTTTTGGACCTGTGCTAGGAACAGTGTTAATAATATATGGAGATCTTTTTGCTGTTGCTGAGCAGTGCTTACACAGCAGTGCTGGCAAAGAAACTTGGAGGTGCACTGGGAGGAGACATAGCTGGGACAGGTGATCCCAAATGACCAAAGAGATATTCCAGACCATATGGCATCACGCTCAGTGTATAAAGTGGGAGGAAGAAGGAGGAAGGGGGTGGACATTTGGTGTGGTAACATTTGTCTTCCCAAGTAACTGATAGGTGTAATGGGGCCCTGCTCTCCTGGAGATGGCTGAACCCCTGCTTCATGGGAAGCAGTGAATTAATTCCTTGTTTTGCTTTGCTTGCATGCATGGCTTTTGCTTTCCCTATTGAACTGTCGTTATCTCAACCCGTCAGTTTTTTACCCTTCTGATTCTCTCTCTGATCTCACTGGTGGGGGAGTGAGAGAGTGACTTCATTGCTGGCTGGGGTTAAGCCACAACATGTCCTTAAAAAATTAAACTTATGTCTTCTACTTCTGGATTCTGTCAATGTTAAGTGGAGGTAAGTGAATTACTGACAATAATTCAAAAACCTAGAAAATTCAGGGAAGATATTTGAGGTTTTTTAGGAACATCTTTCATTCATAGAAGAATATTACATTTGTATTACACTGAAGTTTTCATAAACATACACAAAAAAAACCCCAGATTATTTTAAGGTATGCTCTTGGAATGGGTTTAACAAGGGGGAAAAAAACATTTTTGATCGCTTCACATGCTGGGTTAGAACGATTCTATACCCAGGACCATATCAGATCACTCTCTTTTTCGGTATATTTTTAAATCAAATGAAGAGAGTAGAATTTTTTTTTGGCCCCAAACTGTTATTAATCTTAGATGATCTGAATGTTAAATGCTAGAGAAATCTGATTACTCTGTATTTCTCAGAAGTAGTGAACAAGTTACCTCCTGTCTCTTCTTCTAATATTTGTTTTCCTTCCAAAGTTATAAGTTGATGTGTAACAAATATTACAAACATTTTGTTAAGTACATTGTTGTCATGGTTTGAGATCCCCAAAATCCCTAGTCCAAACCCCCTCCCACATCTCAACCCAGTGTGAGATGGGTTTTCCAGACACCATACAAGACTCAAAATGGGGGGAAGGGATTATATATTACAATGACTGTACAAAATAAATACTGCAATACATTGTATACAATCTTAACTATCTCTACCATGACATAAAAGTATTTACAATGGATCAAATCTCTTCTCCCTTCCAAATAAAAGTCCAGGAGGGAAGAAGGAAAAGATCCTTTCCACTCTCAGAACAGCATTCTCTTCAAAGTAGCAGTCTATCTCTCTTCCATGAAGCAGCTGTAGCTGGATCTCTGCCAGTACACACCAGGGGGCGTATCCAAGCCCTCCTTCCATGGGCTGTGTTCACCCGGACAAAGGTCACTTCACCACAGTCATATCAACGAAGTGCAGAAGCCTTTGTGACGGTTTGTATCTTCAGGGGATTCAAGCCCCCTTTGCAGAGCTCTGTGCTCTGTCTCAAGCAGCGGGGGGGCCAAGGTCACCCCCTCCGCATTCCTTCTCTGAGCTTTTCAGTTCCTTTCTGCAGTGCTGTAGCACTCCAAGACTCAAAGTCCATCATCCTCCTCTCTCTAGGAGGTCTCATAGGGGTTTGGGGTCTTTTGGTTCAATTCTTACCCCAAAACTCTGTCTCTGTCTATAGAACTTAGTCCTGCTCTCTCTGCTGCTGGCTTTCTTTCTCTTCAAACAACTCTGTGTCTCTCTTCCTGGGCTGCAATGCCTGTTTGCTGCTCGTTCTTATCTCTTCTGGCTCTCTGCCACTTTCTCCGTCCGCTGCTGTCTCTGCTGCTGATCCGTCTGCCCACTCACGGTGGAGGAAACTTCTTTAGCTTTCTAGCTACAGGTACTTAGCCCAGCCTTATGCTGTTCCAAGTCCCTGTAGCCCCCCCAGAGCCCCCCAGGAGGCTCCTACCCCTTCTCCTTGTGGCTCTACAACATGGCTACTTCTCCAACAACAACTACAACTACTTTCTTTTCCAGGCTGCTTGTGATATGTTTATATTTTGCAAAAGCGCTCATTGGTTCAAAACTCAAGGGTCACCACCCCCTGGGGTTTGGCATTTTATAACTTCAGGGGGAAAACAGTTTTCCCCCCACCACAGTTGTGTATTTTCTGAAAGTTCTTCTTTTATGTTATTCATTCTTTATGTCAAGTCATCAATTTCTTACACAGAACACACATTCACACATGGATGCATGTGTACCTATGTCCTTGTTTATTTGTCCTCAATCAATATAAATCTACATATAAAAATTTTTTGAAGAAAATTTTATAAAATGGCTAATATAGACAAACTTCTTTCAGATTCTGGAATAGAATAAGGATCCAAACATCACAAAATTTTCTAAATTTGTAATCGATATTAATCTCCATTGGGGTATCTTCACCATAAACCCCTAGCTAAGCAACATCTTTAATGTCAACAAAGAGATAGAAATATTTTCAAAACACGAGAAATCTAGCTTTTGTATTGACATCAAGTTGAGAAGACACTCTCTGAAAGTATCTTACAAAAGAGCTAGAGGTGACAGGATGACTATCTTGGATGAAGATCCCTGGTCTATAGATACCTGCATTGTGCCACATCAGTTTCATCCCTTTTTTTTCTGAGTACATGAATAGTATTTACAAAGGCAACTTAACTAATTAGATTTCCTATCTTACTCATAATAATTATGTGCAGAAAATCTTCTCTGAGGGGTGTATCTTAAGGTAAGATTAAATTCTCATCAGACATGGAAGTATTGCAAGGGAGTTGCAAATAACAAAATATTTTTTTCAGATGGCTTACCATGTTCAAGAGAAAAGTGCTGGCAATGAATTGTTATTCATTCAGTTGACACACATCAAGAAAAAGAATATCATTGATAATTACACCTTTACAGTGCAAAGGTTTTCTCTTTTTCTCTTGTTGCCTTAATTTCTTCCTTTTTTATTTTTGTTTCTCTGGTTAATTGGGGTTTTTGGTTGGTTGCTTGGGTTTGGGGTTTTTGTTTGTTTGTTTGATTGGTTTTGTTTTTCTGGTTACTTATTTAACTAATATTCCCTTCATCAGATCAAGGAATAAAAGAACGTGGTTGAAAGTTGTTCAAGTTTGATGTATGGGGTGACAGCAAAATTAAAGGAAATGTGATTTCTTGACTCACTTAATTATAATCCCATAGTGAAGGAAAATTACTCATAATGAAAGACTTTTTTTAAGAAATATAGTCAGTATGATCTTAAGACAGTTAGACCCATTGTCCAGCTAAATGAATTACAATGTTATGCGTACACACAGTCTTAATTTTCTACAGTGGCCCTGATTCATTCCACCCTTGCTTTAACAACTTCATTGAGGGTGGAAAGTGAATTTCTGTCATACTTTCTCAGTTTAACAGCCTTTGAATGCCAAAACCACATTATTTCCAGATGAAGCCATACAGGAGAATACAGTTCAGGAGAGCACCCAGTGTATTGCAACCCCTATGCCATGAGAGCACTCAGCAATTAGCATACACTACAATGCCTGAAATTAATATAGCATGGGCTCTTAGTCTTCACACCAACTATTTCACTCTATAGGTCCACTCTATTTGTACTGCACTACTTGCTAACATAGACACAGCCTCTGGCATCAGATTTTCAAGAATAGTCTTATTATCTCCACACTGGAGCCCGCTAGGAAGTGTGGTTACCTCCAGAGTTTATTCTGGTCTTCATAAGGTCTGTTACTCTTCAAGATACTGCATTCATTGTGGGCAGTTAGGCTAAAGTTATGTGTCTTTTATAAGTAAATGCTTGAAGTGAAAGGTCTTGAAAAGGTGTATGTGTCCCCACTTAGACCTATTACTTCCTGCAAAACCCTTTCTTAAAATAATCTCTTGCATTCTTTGAGCTCAAAGTTTCACAAGCACATTCTGCAAAGTTTCTGCAAACCATCCAGGTTTAAGAACCATCCAGTATTAAGAAAATTGGAACTAGATGCAGAGAAATGTGCTATTCTACCTTAAGTAAACTTATATTGGCTGACCACCACAATTATATTCTACAAGATAATGCAATTTTTATATTTCTTGAAGAATAAACAGTTCCATATAGCAAGACTAGCAATATTTTGCTAGACAAATCTATTGAAAGCTGGAGGAAAATCCTTGTCATAAAATTTGAAGCAATCTGCAATTAAGATGCTGTATGAATATCAAAGGAAACTATGTAAAAATACTAGTGATCTTAAAAAAATAGAATGAAAATTAAGATAAACTCTCTGTGAGATTAAATTTTAACATAAATTAATAAAAATATTCAGAACTTAGCAATAAATAAACCTGCTCTGTTTGTTCAGGCTTTCATTTTCTATGTTAATACTTTATGAAATTCTTAAGGTACAAGTCACAAGAAGTGTAATATAAGTCACAAGAAATTAACAAATACAGGGGTTTTTTGTGTTGGGTTGGGTGGGATTTTTTTTGTTTGGTTTGGGTTTTTTGCATGTGCATGTGTTTCGTTGTTTGAGATTTTGTTTAATCTGAAAGGAGCTGTTTTATTTTTTACAGGGTTCAGAACAAAAAACTGGGGTAAGAAATCATCCAGATCTTGCACCGAAAGCATACAGTTCCTACATTAAAATAATAAATTCATAGTCAAAATATCATGTTTGTTATGATGTATATTCTATGCACAAATATCACCCGAAGATGAATTTTTGCCAATCATAATAGTTACTTATTTCAAGTGAATTTTTAAATATTATATATTCAACTGGGAATGCCTCTGAAAGTACAACTTTCATAGTCTCTCCAGCCAATACAATCTTTACTACTTTCCTCTCATTTCATTTTTATCTATAATTCATTAATTCATGAAGGTCAAAAGTCCTTCAGCTACTATGAAAAAACTCAAGAGTTTAAAATCCCACAGCAGAAAAACTAAAAAAAAAATACTTAAAGATCTTTAACTTTCTGCTTCTTCTGACTTTTGGAAGGTTGATCAGTCCCTATGTGACAGCAATAATAATGTTGATTTCCTGAAGAGTAGATGTCCTCAATTATGCAGTATAAATTGAAGGTAAAAACAAAACTCTATTAGTATGCATCCTTACATTTCTTTGCTCCTCCACAGTTTCCTCATAACAATACACTTTCTCTTCTACTTATTACAAAGAACTATTCCCTTAACTACTCCAGAGACTTTCTAATAGTGATACATTAAGCTCAAAACCACCTGGATTGTGGTATTTGAATAGCTGAAGGGAATTTTTATTTCCCTTCAGCTTTTTGTCTTAAACAAAAGTGAGATATTAAATTAAATACCTGAATGTCACAAGTATTGAAAAATTATTGAAAAACATTACCTGGAGAAAAACAAAAATTACCATCTGTATGTAATTGAAAAACTTGTTTCTTTGTCATAATGTGTTTGGGCTTTATCAAATTTAGATAATTGTAATTAAAAAAATATTAGTCATTGTAATTAATGAATATTGCTTAGTTTTCAGACACATCCATACAGTGAACTCATCCTACCTTTTGTTTAATGATGGTTCAATGTAAAATGGGAAACCAGTCTGTAATGGGAGAATTTGGGTGCTGCAGCCACAAGAAAAGAATGGTGGCACTCAATGTTACATAGTTTCAAATTTATTTATAGGCAGTATAGCAGCTGGTTTCCATGCTTTGATGTGCACACAGTTCACACTTGCAAAAAATTATAGTTTCATCCCCCTGATCCCTTTCAGACCTCTATGATGGACCGAATGTATCCCCATATGTAGAGGTAATTAGTATTTGTTACATAGCTCATAAGCGTAGCTCCAAAGTAACACAAAGTTGTTAACAGTTGCATGACAACTTGGATGATCTTTTCTTCTTTCTTTCCTTCCCATATATACCAGATCAACCTAAACAGGTAGAACTGGGTAGCCATACACTAGTTCTCATTTACCTGAGCAGTGATCCCATTGCAATAGTAGGCTGTATCCCATTGCAATAGTAAAGTTATTACAGATCTAGGTCAAAATTCAGAATGTAAGGCTTGCATGTGGAGTGGCTCAGCTTCATGGAGAGGGTTGGTGAATGCCCTTTTTGGAGTCTTGGAATGATTCCTATGCAAATATTTTCTTCTGCCCACTTATAATGTAAAGTCAGGTATCTTAAAAACTTCCTGCTTGGTCACACAACACATGAAGGAAAAAATTCATTTTCTTAAACATAGATTTAAAGTTAGATAATCAAATTTTTGCTGGTTACCATAGGTTCACTTTGAAGTGAATGAATACAGTTAGTTCAGTAGGGTTAGAAATTCAGAAACTCAGGATCATATATCAAAATAATAGTTTTAAACTAACATTGCAAATTAGCTAGACATTAATACCTTGCACTGTATTTTTAACCGGGTTAAAAAGTTATTCTTATTTTCCCCCAAGTAAGGCTACATAATCACAAAAAAATGAATTCACACTAAACATTATTTAAAGAAAATTAAGATTTCTTACCAGAGTTAAAAATCTGAATTAATCTATCTTTGTTAGTCATTACTTGGTTTTAAAGTCACAAATAACTTTCTTATATGGGTCACTTTGAGACTTTGTTTATAATTAAGCTTGGGGAGTTTGTGGGTTTTTTTGTTATTGTTGGGTTTTGGGGGGTTTTGATTGGTTGGTTGATTGATCAATTGGTTGGTTGGTTTTTTTCAGGCATGTTGAAATACCACTACAGATGGCTGAAAAATCCAGAGCTTGATTTAGCAAAGTCTTACTTATGCAGACAGCCTCACCAGTTTTAGATTATAGTGGCTATGCAAAAATAGTTACATGAGTAATGAGTTCATGATATGCCACGGAATGACAGGATGATGTGAAGCGAATGCTGAAAACAATTAACAGTGTTCATTGTTGTGTTTGATACGGAGAGGTAGCAAAGCAATTAAGAACTAGAATCAAGTTGCCTTACCTACACCTTACCATCACCTTAACTGATATTTAAACATGGATTAAATATGAAGCATTGCTTTCTGAAGGTTAAGCAAAACAAAATCTGTCTAATTGGTTCCAGTGTAATACATTTTTTATCAGGAAATCTTAGAAAAGAGACAGATAGCTGAAGAATAGCGTATTGCTTTTAAAAAATGTAAAAAACAAAGAAAAAAGGAACACAGAGTGTCTGAATCTGTCTATAAATAATAGAAATCTTCTATGTTCTTCAGCAATTTTTGCTAAATACGAAGCTAAAGAAAGTTCCAAGTAAAATATATTCTCAAGGTTTGGTCATCATCCCTCCTCCTCAATCCCAAATACTTAATACTTCCAAAGTAACAAGGTATAATTCTTCCATAGCATGAAGTTCAATATTCAGACTTGAGCAGTGCTTATCTGCTTCAAAATATGGAACATAATATTCTTTTTATTAGATTAAGAACTACCTACAATTAGCCAATTGTAAATGTCATTTTTATATTCACATAGAGATGGGTAGATATAGATATAGATTATTATCAAAAGCTGATATGCTCATTTAGGTAGTGGATTACTTGACTTTTTTTGCCTTCTTCAGACTGAAGAGTCAGGAATGTTACTAGTATCCGAAACAGGTATTGAGCTTCCACCAACTGCAAAACTTTGTGTAAATTCTACTTTCTGTCCAGTGTGTTTTTACTACAATATGTATGAATAAACCAGGCAAAAGAGCGATAAAAGTTCTATTTCTCATATGACCTTCCATACTGAAAAGCCATTTCTGTTTTTTTCCTTTTTCTTTTTTTTTTTTTCATTTGTGAATCTTTCATCCTTTTCTACATTCGTCCTCACTTCAATAGGATGGTACAAAGGCTTCTAGTTTTTAAACACCCATCCAGATCCACCACAATGAGCTATAGGAGACTGGAAAGACAAAGTGAAACAAGAACAATTTAATTGCAAAAGAAAAGGCCATTTTTAGATTAAGTGCTGTCTAAAGGTAGGTAATATTCAGACTCAACTGTATATACAATGGCAAATGTGAGAGGAATACAGGCCACTGCTTCTTAGCTTCCCCACTTTCTCATACATTCAATTCATTTCCTAAATCTGCTTCACTAGCAGAGGTGCACTACCAGGGAAATCAAGGATGTAAAAAGACTTCTAGGTCACCTCATCTGCAGACTATATGCACCTTAAGCACTGCACAAGCAGAGGCTGATTCATTCTAGTACCTGTATTTTCTGTTTCATTTATTGCATTTTACAAAAATTCACAAGCAGTACAGATGTTCCCTATTGGGGGGGGGGGAATATTATTCTGGTATTTATTCTGTCTTCTGTTTATTTATCTTCTCTCGCAATAGATTTTTTCCCCTAAAGATTTCAGCTCTTCTGAGAGCAACTGTGAAAAGGCTTCCTTTTCCTTTTTAAGTATTCTGTGGTTTGTCTAGGGCTTCTGTATGGTTCATCCCCCATCTCTATTTTTATCACTTTCATGAAGAATTAGAATAACCAGTTTAATTTCAAAAGTGCTAAATGTTCCCATTTGACATCTAATTGCAGTCCATCTGGCCTTAGTTAAAGCAACTGCTAAATAGAAGATATTAAGTAGAATATAATTGCATATTACATTTCAAAATTTGAAAATTAGAAAGTAACTTGATTGAACAAACTCTGTTGTAACAATATATATCACATGGAATATGTATTCATTCCAAAACTAACTGCTAACTAGGATAATTTATATAATCATTATCATGTGCTTCCTCATTTTGAATTTTTCTCTTTGACATTTTTGCATTAAGAAATCATTAAGTTTTGTATTTTAATGTAATTTTTTTTGTTTAAATTACCAGCACATACTCATTGTGGTTATGACTATGCATGGCTTTGGGCACTAATATATTTCTGAAAACATATTGTTTATAATTCCAAATCCACAGCTTTAGCATTTAAAATTTTAACTCCTCTCTGAAGCTGGAGTAACACCGTTCCTTTGTCTTCAGCAAAACTGTCCTGGTTTAGAGAATGGTTTGTCTAGGGAATGGTTTATTTAGTGAATTTTTTTCTCATAGGTTTAAATTCAGTAAAATAGTTAAATGTGCTCCTAAAGTAAGATATGTGTATTTCCTATACATGCTCTAGAACTTACTGTTTTCCTTTTCAGCTGTGAATGAGTATGGACTGTTTTAAAAACATGTGTAACAATGTTGACATTGCATTCTCTTTTTTTTTTTCCACTATTACTTAAACCAAGTTGTCCCTTCTGCACCCCTTCAGTTGTCCTTCAATCCTTTATTGCCTCTTCTCAGCTCAGGATGTTACTTGTTTAACCTCCCTCTTTCTCATCAACTGCTGTCTTCTTTCACTTCTTCAGTCCCTTTTGCATGTCAGACTGCACACCTGGCCCTTGCCTATGCTTCTGCTGGACACCTGGTTTCCCATTTTTAAACAGTAGAAACTGGGAACAGGAGATAGTGGAAGTAGTTTGGTTTTCTCTCATGCAAAAGGCTACAATTATTCTCTTTTTTTTTTTTAAGGAAAAAAATCACACAAACTGTGCAGCAGAATGCCACCCTAGTTCATTCAAATGCTACTGTGACAAATGGGTATGCCTGATTAGACCACTAAATACCACAGTAAATACTAAATGGCAACTGGGCAATGTGAAATAGGAATCTATGACAAGGTTAATTTGTGGAATGGATTAAATGTCTTCCAAATCTCTGTAATTATGAGTTAACATTTATCAGGGATGTAAGAGCCATATCTGTTTCATGATTATGATATGAATGGGCTGAATTGCCACTGTATCAATAGACAACCTTTTTACCCTAGTTTCCTGAAAATTGAGTAAGTTTAGCTAATAGAAGGTATAGATTTAAATATTAAAATACTGCTATGATATTTTAAGAGTGGAGATAAAATACAGAATTTGCTAATAGTTTGCTTGATCTATTTTTTTACATTCTTACTGAAGAAAGAAGTCACAATCAGAATTGAACTTGTGAAGAGAAAGGCATTTAGCCCAAATTACAACCTCATCAGTTCAGTTAGAAGGAAAACAAACATGATGATGTGGGTTGTTAGCATTTCTCTCTTTTGTAGTTAATACAAATGCATCTTTTTAAAATCTCAATCAAGGAATGGAAAAGCATTCCAATCAGCATTAATGTTAGGCAAAATTACATAATGCAACTTGAAAATGAATGACTGTAAACACAGTTAGAAAGAAGTAACAGAACTTGTTCATGAAGGCTATGGGAAAGAAATTACAGAAGTCAGGGCATGTAAAACAGAAGGGTAATTTTGACAAAATAGCTGTGTTTCCATATTTTCTGAAGTTAGCTTTTAGTTCTTGTACTTATTCCACTAGTGATTCAGATTTACTGGCCAAAATCTTCAACTGGACTGTAACTGAGACTAGCAGGGCAAAGTCTTCTGATGTAACAAAACTAACCATGGAAAGAGCACTCAAGAGTAAATAGCACAGAGATGACATAAAGAGCATTCAAGGGAAAAGATGTGATATCTGGTGCATTTTTCTGCAATCACCAAGTAAAAGTGTTGTAAATATCTCACTTCCTAAGTGGGTAGAAATCATTATGTCAGAGCATTTGGTTATCTAAGATGATACCAAAATATAGTCTTAACTTGAAAGTCAGTAAAGGATCTGTAAGAGCAAATTCCAGAGCTGAAGTACTTAATCTATGCCTCCTCTCTTCTCAGGACACCGCTTCTAATAAGGGTTATTAGTTTTACACTTGTGTAAATGACCAAGCAGTTTCCCTAGAAAGGCATATTATCATCTGGACATGTTAGCCAATTAAGAAAAAAATCCAACAACACTTCAAACTAGAAAAGGGATTTTATTTCTGGCTCTACATAGAAGTATATTTCCTTGAATAACCCTATGCTCTATAGCTTAACTATGAATGTTTGAGATCAACAAAAAACTTCCCAGGAGTACATTCCTGATGTAGATATTCACAAGGGAAAATTGTGAACTAAGAACCAACAGAAAGGCAGAGGCATACTAGTGATCTACTCTCTGCTTAAGTAGAATAAAAACAAGTAATAGAAAAACAAGAATAAAATGAGAAGATCCTATTTACTTTGGAAAAGAAAGCTAAAGGAAGCTGTCTTCACCACAAGACAAAATTCTGAATGGAAGGAATGGATTCTTACGTTGGTATAAAATAGTACAATAGACAATAATCATAATAGATGAAAAAAGAAAAAATCTTCCGAAAAAAACCTATAGGTTTTTGAGGAACTTGTAAGAAAGAGTGATAACAATTTAAATGTAGTTACAAATATACCATCGATCATTTCTTCAAGACTGATTTCTACATAAGACAAAAGCTGAATCTGAGATCTCAAAGGAAACATTCCAGGATACGAAAATATCATATGAGGAGTTAGAAAATGCGTAAAAGCCAGAGAATATTTGTAAAATTAAGCATGTACAACTATGGAGAAAATATCAATTAAATGTCTCAGAAAAGGTGCAATGAGGCAACAAGGTGCAAAGGCAATGAGCCTTTGCCACCTAAGAGTTTTTAGTCAAACTTGATTCCAAATTTTGGTGTTACAGATAAAAAGGATATAAAACAAGCTTTCTAAATTGTGACTTAGTAAGATGGTGTTAAAACACAGAATGCTCATTTTGAATGTCTAGGCAACAGAAACAAGGGTATTTCTTTTTATTAGAGACTAGGTAATAGAATGAAGCATAATTTGAAATATGAGCATATTTCAATAAAACATTATTTTCATCCACATTAAGAAAATTGTTTGAGGAAAAAGGTATCATTTTTGTTATAAAAATTATGATTTAACTCTTCAGATGTGCCTAAAAAAAGTGGGCAAGGGACAATCAATGCTAATAATTCATATTTTCAGTTATTTTTGAACTAGATCAGTATTGGTTTTACCAAGGTATTTGTTAGCAGCATTCTGGTGTCCAGTGCTACTTAATGTGCCCTATCAAATTCTACAAAGCATCCAGCTGCTAGCCCAGAAAGCACGGGTTTTCCTTAAGTCCTATGTTTTAGGACTCCCATCCCTGGGAGTTATCTTTTATATGTTACCATGTACCAATGGCACTAGACACTGTTCAAGAAGGTGAAAAATGCCCAAGTGTTTTCTGTACCAATTAAAGACAGAAAAGCATGGGAAACCAATATTATTATGGCTGACATGTACTATCATTATCAAAATAAAAACATTTTAAGTGCTTCAGAAAGTAGAAAACTGACCTTTTCACAAATGTGAAGTGTCATGGCAAAAGAGCCTCTTAGTGTAGAGTGCTTCTGTAAGTCAGCATTTTAATTATCTGACTGATTTACATTTCCAGTTTATTTACCTCTTCTCAACAGCCAGTTCATCTTTCATCTTATGTGTGCAATCACAAGCAGTGTGAAATGTTATTAAAACGCTTAGGCATAATTGATAAAGAGTCAAGTTCCCAGCATGCTTAAATGACTTTCATCGGAATCAATTTTCCAAATTTATTTTTAAGATCCTACCCTAAAGGGTTTCTAAAACATAACTTCAAAACTCAAGATAGCTGTGTGGTTCCTTATGAATTTTGCCTAATTTTGTGAACCAAGGTAGGAAACCAGTGCAGAAGAAAAATCTCATTACAGAGGCAAGGGAATGCAATGCAAAAGAAACATCTAGGTAGAAGGAAAATAATTACACTCTTGCAAGAAAGGAAACACAGAATTAAACTGTTTTGCATTATCTCTATTCACTTGCAACTGAGAAAATTGGAATAACTGCCTGGAATAATGATTCCAGAAATATAACCTTTGCATAGATGTCCATTTTCAGTCAAATGTAGTCCATAGCCTTTCCTGATTACCTAACAATGAAGCAAAAAATATTCTTATCTTTCTTCAACTATTTAAAAAACATTTTTCCAAAATACTAATTAAAATAAAGTTGATTTTTCTTCCAAGATGGTTCTCATTTTATGGGTCCAAAAAATGGAAATAGAAGTAAAGGTTTTAATCTACAAATCTTGTTCTGAGAAGCATTTTTCTTTTAGGCAAAATTAAGGTCCTGTTCCAAGCAGCTTATTTCTAATTACTTCATTCTGAGCAAGAGGCTGTTTTATTGTTATCAGCAGAAGTTTATTAAAAGGGAATCTGCAGTCTTCAGCAGATAAGATACATTATCTGAACTCTACATTCATCACCCAGTTAAACAAGATTTATAGATAATTGTGCACGTATAAGGGACTGAGTATTTTGTTGAAAAGACCATATTGCAAGGAATGACATCTATATCATCAAGGACAATGTACTACTAGATTTATAAGGCGCCAGGCACCACAAAAGATGTTGCTGGTTGAAGCTGTATACTGCTTGCCATGTGATGTCACACTGGATATGACAAGATCTGGCATATCAGTGATACAATTAAAGGGTGATATTCATCCTGTCCCTTTTTAACTAAGAAATAATTTAGTTCCTAGGTAGATAAATGAGGCTGAATGTCTAGTAGGTTATGTCCTGAGATTACTGCAAGGAAAAATATTTCATGACTGTCTTCAACTCTTATTTTACGAATGAGCATCAAAAATTGGTTTGATAATTGGTATTTGCAACTATCTCTGAGGTTTAATTGTGTATTTAGAATTTGATTTTTAATTACCATTACTTAAAATATTCATGTTGCTAAACCTTAGTAGAATCTGTGGTTAGAATGTTACTCGAAGAAATGGCACTTCAGTCTTTATTCACTAAAGAATTGCAGTTTTAAAGGGATCAGGTTATCCATCTGTGCTTCAGCTCTTCAAGCTGATACTCTTCTCACATTTTTTTTTTCTGAAAGACACAATTTTCTTGAAATGATTTATGCCATCGGTGTCATGCTTCTCGTAGGTAATTACTTACTTCATATATTGCATCGTAAAACCCTAAACCATAAAGCTGATTCTCTCTCTCTTTGGTCTCTATATAAATTTTAGTAAATGTATAGTTTCTAGCATGTGTTCTATGCTTACAGCTGTAGAGACAGCACATAATGTGCTAATAATACAGATAACAGACACTGAGAGCTTTGTTGAAAACAGATTCTACATTTTACTCACTAAATAAACTCCTTGGCTTCTACTGTCAGTATCTCTCGTTTCTGGAAATGATACACGCACAGGAAAGCAAACTGAAGTACTAATGCATTTGGTGGCAAAACTGTAACTTTGGTGAATTTAGGAATTTATCTTTTGTCTTTTTCTTTTTTTATCTGCAAATGATATTATTAACAATCAGACAATTCAGGGCATAGTCCAAAGAATAGCATATGCAAGTGACTGTTGTTAATGGGAAACCTTAAAGTGAATCATACAAATCGGGGAGCAAAAAAGAGCCTTCTCCCCTGAGAACAGGAGAGCTGTGCATGCTGTTTGGCTCTAAAAATGGCAAAATGTTCCTGGCCCATATATTTACCAGTAGAGACATAGCCTGGAATTAGCTTTAGTTATCAGTTCTTCAGCTTTAAGATACTACTGCTAAAGTTTTTTGCAATGTATTTTTCGTCTACTTAGAAAAACATGTTTGTTAAAAGAAGAATTTCTATTATTGTGCTCTTTAGCCCAGCCTGACATTCTATTCTGGAAAATCTAAGTTTTTCACTATATTAAGGTCTCTCATTTTCAAGAACTATCGCAGCTCAATTAACCCCTACTTACAGATTTTCATCTCATATCTGTTGTTTTTTAACCCCAGCTGGTGACCGAACACTACACAGTTACTCACTCACTCCCTTCTGGTGGGATGTGGGAGAGAACTGAAAGCGTAAAAATGGGACATCTCATGAGCTGAGATAAAGACAGCTTAATAGTTAAATCAAAAGCTGTGCATGCAAGCAAAGCAATACAAGCAATTCATTCGCCACTTCCCAGAGGCAGGAAGGTGTTCAGCTATCTTCGGGAAAGCCAGGGTTCATCATGCATAATAGTTACTTGGGAAGACAAACGCCATAACCACCCCCTTCCATGAAACTCCCCCAGTTTGTATACGGGGCGTGAAGACCTGTGGTATGGAATATCATCTTTGCCAGTTCTAGTCACCTATTCTGGTTATTTTCCTCCCAGCTTTTTGTGCTGCTCCTCTCTAGCAGAGCATGAGACACTGAAAAGTCCTTGATTAAGGGTAAACACTGCTTGGAAACTGCCAAAACATCAGGGTGTTATCAGCATTGTTATCATACTAAATCCAAAAACCACAACACTGTACTGGCTACTTTGTCTGGAATTCTGTGCCAGACAAACCCAAGGCAATCACATTACCATCAATGCATCAATTACTACCTCTGTTCTGCAGATGATGCCAGCCTTACTTGGTTGCTTGTCTTACTCCTGCCCAAAATATTTCTGCACTTGTACTGCTGGCTGATAAATTTAATATATTCCTACCTTCAGTCATCTCTGAGTCCCCACTTTTATGCAGCTTTTGCAGTAGGTCATCAATATATAACTTAGAAGTAGACAGCTCAAAAAATGGAAGTTTTTTATGTAATCACTAAATTAAAAAAAATAATAAGCAAGCATGATGTATGTGTTCTTTTCCCCTATTAAGTCTCTTTTTGCTTTTTCAATTTACTTTTTTTTTAATGAGGCAGATACCACACCTATCTCTTTGTGTTTATGAGCTTCTAAACTTATAGGCTCCAAGCAGAGTAGTACAAGATAAACAAACATAAATTACAGCATAATTACTTAATGCATCTAAATTATTACCATACTACCACACTTTTATGATCCAGTTCTAAACATAATATACCTTCTGCAAATATGGTGGGTTTAGATTTATTTCAGACATTTTTAACTAGTATTTGAAGACGTATACATCAAAGTCATAATCAATAATCCCTTTTACCAGCTGAGAATAGCAACAGGTATAATTTTCTTGTGATTTTCAAACAACTGGTCACTGCTTTGTTTATAAGTTTAATAAAATATTATTACAATTTATGCCTGCAGTCTGGTTCTTGGTACTTCTCGGTGTTTAGTGTCCCGTTATGTTCCTCTAATAAGTCTTCTTTCATATCACTGGTATTGTTCCTTCTCAAATGTGATGGATCTCTTAGACCAAGACCTGTATTTCTATTGTTTCTGACATTTTCTCTCTATCTACATAATTGTTTTACTGTTAACCTTATCTGACATTAAAGAAGAAACAGAAGGTTTGATTTCTGGGGGTAAATATCTTCCTGTAACTTTCTTGGTAATCCAATAGTTCCTCTATGACATGGATTTTTCATAATTTGATCACAACTAGCCAAATCCAGTAGTCACTTTAAGCAAAAGGCCTGTAATTAACATATAAGATGCATATATTATGGAATATATAGAATGCTAAAGCATTATTGTTGGCCTCAAAGGACTGCTATTAGAGGTGGATCGCACTTGTAACTGTAAAATAAATATGCAGTCATTACACTAGTTAATGTAACTCACCGTATCCGTTCTTCTTTCTTAAAATTATCAGTGTGAAATGGAACGATCATTGTGGAGAGCTGAAAGCAGGGAGGGATATCCAAGGACAGCTTAAATGTCATGGAAATTTTATTTCAGGTTAATTGAATCCAACTCCTTTCACCCTTCACTTTGGCCAGGTGAAGATTCTTTCTGAGATTAAGACATCTAAATTTAATTATCTACCTGTGGCTCAGGAGTCTTGTCCTTTAGGGGGAAAAAAAAGAGAAACAGAAGAAAAAAAAGAATAAATTAAAAAAGGAAAGCTGTTTCTACTCTCATGAGAGAAATATAAGGTCTTCTAGAACACTTCTGTCTACAGCATCTAAGGTATAAGAAAAAAGTGGAGTTATATGAATATTCAATACTTAGTACTACTGTCAAGCATTAGGCAACCTCCTACGACCTCCTACAGTGTGATCACTGTGTCTAACAATTTTCCTAGTTTAGCTCTATGAATCAAGAACATGTTTCTCAAAAATAAAAGTTTCTTTTATTCTTTTCAGAATACAGGATGTATATCTTGTTTTATAATGAATAATTATGCAATCAGAAACAAGCATGACTCTAATATTTTAAAGGAAAAGACTAGAGGATATTTCCTTAACTGTTACTTTGGAGATCCCTGTTTTAGGTTAAAAAAAATTGCAGTCAGTGCAAAGATGTTAAAAGCTCAGGTACTCTTATTTATTTAAAGTAGCAGAGCAGCAATAAAATTTACATATATATTTATTAGTTATTTGGATGTAGCTTGCAGATGAAGAGCAAGGTTTAAATGTTGTCAAACCCATAAAAACAAACCAAAAGGGATCCTATAAGGTACAAAAAAAACCAGCTGACATCAACATGATGCTACTTTCTAGCAGAGATGATGATGACTCCCTGACCCCCCTCATACACTTCAAATGGATTACATTGACCTTAAGACCCAGAGAGGCATTGGAAGAGTGAACATGGCAAGAAGAGAAGGAGTGGATACCAGGAGCTGTGTGTATAACACTATCCTGTCTTTGTTCACTGTGTTTAGTAAAGACGCTGCCTATGTTTGCTGTTTTTTGTATAAGAAGTAAAGACAATTATAGCAATTGTTGGACTTGGTGATCTTAAAGCTTTTTTCTATGATTTCTAGGATTCTATGACTCTGTAATTCTAACTGAATTAATCAACAAAAGGTACTTTGAAAAAGGGGGATACTCATTTCAAATTAGTCTTAAGTACTTTTCTGATTTTTCAATTTTTACTTCTACTATTGAGAAAATAGTGAGGAAAATATACATCATACGTAACAAAGAAAAGAGATGGCACTTGAAAACAAATAGAAAATATCCCTTTCATTTATATGTTATTTTTGATGAGGCTGTGTTTCTCTGGAATCTAGATTGATTGCAGACTCAAAACATTACAGCTTCTCTTTAAAGCAAGTGAACAAACAATTTATCTTTGCCATGCACAGAAAACAGTTCAGAAAATTTTTAGAAATTATGTTTTCAGAGTGATAAAACAATCACTAGAAAAAGAAAGAATTTGTATGCCATAGATCAATATATACTATATCAAAAAAGAGTATTTATCACTATTTTCTGAAAACCATAGTTTCTTTACACAAAGGACCCTTTCTATTACCATAATTTCATACAGTTATGGTCTAGACTGTAACTAAGGAACTCTCATATTGCTCTCTCTTTTTGGGTGAGGATTAGGTACCATATGATTTTCTTTTAAATTGCTGCCGAAAGATTGGGAGCCAAAAAAAGGCTCAGGATTCTGTTCTCTCATGAAAAACTAATATAAAATCTGAGACATTAAGAAAGTAAGTACAAAAGCCGGACAAATAATTTCAGTCATCCACTATTCTATGTCAGTAACATTTTGGTTAATACTTGAAAAATATAGAATGCTGTAAAGTATTGGACCTAACAGAAAATAAGAGGAAAAGCTGGTAGCTGCTTCCAACAGAGTTTGATACCTTAATCATACTCAATAATATTTGGTTTTAAAATAATATCTCTTGAAGAAAAATAACTACTTATTTGAGCTAATTGCTGCTCAGCGTGTGTAAAGCTTCCATAGTTTGGACCCGCATATTTATTCAGAATATAAAGAATATATCAGTTCCAGAAATAGTTAATTGAATTTACCACATTATTAATAAAATATTTTTAAACTTTGAATAGTTAACATAGGAATGGAATTCTGAAATGCAGATATTACTCTGTGATTGATTTAATAGGTAATGCTAATCTTACAGGGAAAATGGAATAATGAGATACTTACAGTTGGTTTTGATTATCTGGAGAAAGTATGCTATTTGCAGACATCACTTGGATTAATTCCGCAAGTACATGTCTTTGGGAAGGAGTTAGTTCATAGAGGTGACAATATTTTTTTTGGACAGAAATGTTTGAGGCAGAGTGGAATCCAGGCTGATGAAGTCTTTGAATGCTATTCTGTGTATTTTGGTGGTTTCTGAGGAGCAGGAATTATGCTTCTTTCTAAATAGGCTAAGATTAGCAGTTTTTTTAATAATTTCTTTGAGGGTCAATCTGTTTGCCTCATTTAGAATGTTCTGTCATTGATTCTGTTATTCTATGAGTGCTCCAGTTTCCATTCTCCACAGCTCCATCCATTGTTAGAAGCAAGAAAACTCTGACCACTTTAAGATTGTTTAGTAAGTAGCAATTTAAGAGAGAGTATAATCAGTGTGTGACAATAAAGAGTCAGAACCTTTCCTACCATAGGTCTTATCAAATAGCACAAAAACCAAGGACGTGGAGAAAAAAAAAAGGGCCAAGATTCTTTTGTTCCTGAAGAGAATGACTTGCCTCCATGTCTCCTAAAATATCCCCCCAAAACAGAGGGGTCATGTCTCTACCGATGAACACGGGCTTTGACATGTTACTGGTGGGACAATACTGGATCTCATATTATGGCTCCATTAATAATAGCAACAAAAACAACATGGTATAAATTTTGTATAAATGTATATTCTCAGATAAAAAAAAGGGGGGAAACTAATAAATAGGTCCAGAATTTTCTATGTTGCTTAATGGCTGACTTGGTCTCAGCTCAGTCTTGGGCTGCTCCAGCGTGGTCTTTCCAGTGCTGTCTGTGCTCTGCTATACCTCAGTCTGAGACTGCAGAACCTGCACTACTGCAGATGAGAGTAAACTGAGCCTGGTTCCTCGTCCATCATTGAAAGCTGTAGTTATCTCCACCAGAACCTCTGTCAGACCTGCCAGTCCCCTACATGTGTCTTGAGCATGGCAGTGTTTCAGCACGTTTATTCAGCCAGTACAGCTGGTCAGCTGTCCACAGAGTTCTCTCTGCATCACAGATTGCCATGAACACTTGATAAATCTTAGGAAATTCGACCAGACCTTCAAATGCTGATCCTAAAGAACATAGACTTCCTTTAGTTCTGTGCCATATCTAACAAACCCCCATGGATATTTTGGTTGTTCCTTTGTATAACTTCAACAGCTGAATCTAATCCTTGGTCTCAACAGGGACCACAATATTTTAATAATAGTTTGCATGAAGTTCCATATGCAGTGGAGTTCTATTCTAGATCTGGAACAGAAAAATATCTATGATTGAAGACAAAACATTACAATGTTTATGTAAAATTAACAACTATCACATACAGTATAGAGAATAACAAACATATCTGAGGTCTGATGAAATCAGTGTTGGATGAAAAAGAAGTCATATGCAAGATATATTTTTGTAAACAGTTCTGCATATTAAAAAAATAGTAGCTCTTCTTCTATGCTCTAACATAGCATGCAAAACCAGAAGTCCAGCAGCAGTGACAAGCTGCTTCTACTACTAAAAAAAAAAAATAAATTAAAAGGAATGTGTGCTTTTGATAAATGAAAGATAACTTGGAACACTGGGAAAAAATGACATTTTTTCTGTCTTATTCAAAGTCTTGGGATTCTGAATTCAACCTTCTGATATTTAACTAACTTGCAGGGCATATTCTTTTTGGAAAACACTCTATGAGCTCTGTATTATTTCCGATACTACCGCAGTTAACATTTACAAAGGTTTAGCCTCTAGGAAATATTTAGCACATTATTTAGTATAGCACATTTTTTCTATAACTTTTCAAAATCATATACTGCATTTTTGAATATTCAGGTCCTAATTCACCACTTGTTTAATGTCAAATACAGTAATTCTGTCAGACATCTCATATGCTTGAATGTAAGCATTCAACTTATTTATTGTAGTAACACTTCAACATTTAGCAATCATAAGAGCAAATCCCATTTCTGGGTTTTTGTTCCCTTTTTATTCTTTGAAATACAGGATTTTTACCTCTCTTTCATTAAGAAGGTTTAATACGAGTAAAGTTTTTATATATATTTGCTGATGTGTTTATTACTAATTATATTAAATGCCTAATAGACAGTTTATTATGGTGTTTTTCTCTTTTATTGCAGAAGGCAACTATACAGTGCAGACCTCTTTATAGAGCTCTTTTAAAAGAGCAATTAACATTTTTACTTCTCTATGGAAATTATCATATATTCTTTTGATGTCATTTGTCCTTTGTATTAAAAACCTCCATTGTATTTCTGAGTAGGGATTGCTTTAACAAATGTTCATGATCAGGTTTTTATGGGAAATCATTCCCTCCTTTGGCTATTCTAGGAGGAATTGATTGCATAATAATGACATTAAATATACAATAAACTATATATATTTTATTATTGATCTATCCAGTCTTTTCAAGTTGTGTATACTGTTATTTCAACAGAGAAAAATATTAAAATTATAGTGAATTTGTTAATATTATTAAAAAAAAATAGAAGAAGTTTTATTTAGTTCTAAAAGCAATGCATTTAGTTGTTGAGTTAATTTGCAGTTAAGCTGCCACAATAAGTGGCACAGCACTTAAAGAAATGACAAAATGAGGATGTAATCAATACTCTTCAGCATTTCAGACATACTAGGAAGGCATTCAGATACTTTAAATATATGTGGAAAGCCAGATCATTTTTAAAAGCAAAGTCTTGAAAGCCTTATACTCATATTAAAATAAGTAAAAAAAACCCCCACCAAACAAGAAACCATTTTCACTGAATGATTGTAATGGCACATAAAGACTCACAAGTCAAGGAAAGGGTATTTGACATCATATACATAATTAAAAGACAGAACTTGGTAAAAAATATTTAGGAAAAATATTTGAAATAAACTGCTTTTAACTAGAATTCCTTGAATTTCACCTCAGAAAACTACCACGCTTGTAGGTGTGGGAGCATCTATATACTTTACTGAATTACTGCAATTATCTCTAGCATTAAAGCAGTAGGTAAATGGAAGAAAACAGAGAAATTTGGACTCAGGGAGAAGATGATAATGGAGATAGATATGATTGCACAGGTGACTGGTCTAGGGGTCTCAGAATTCCTGAGAACAGACAATGGCAAAACAAAGGCTAGTCAACGAAATTAATTAGCGAAAAGAAAAAGCACGTGTGCAGCATCTGGCAGTTTTGCACAGCTGCTGCAGAGTTCTCTTGCTGATTAGAAGAAAAACAAACAGCAGGTAGGCTGTTTCGACTTTGACTACACTGCCACTGAAAAAAAGGGAACATACTTTCCTCTCCTACCTTGCATCACTTATAGTTTGCCTCCACAGCTGGTGACTGAGAGGTATTACTGTACTATTTCTCCCAGCTTCCTTCTGATCTTTTATGATTTGCATTCTATTAACTATCTTACTCTCTTGGATTCATCAAGAAATTAACTGAAATGCCATACTGAATCAAGGGACAAAACTAATGCTAGTAAGGTGAGTAATATTACTTGTTCACTGAAACTTGTGAACATTCCCCTTGCATTTACTCCCCCTTGGCATTGCTGTATTTTTTTGAAAAAAAAAATTAATTTCTTTTTCACAGGACGGAATGTCTCATTACATACCAGGGGCACCATTTTGCCTTTGAGTGCTCCATGGATGAGTGACTTTGTAAGTCTGCATGATAGTTGCTGGTAAACTAGAAATCCAAATGATCAATTTTGTGCTTTAAAACTGGTTCATTTCCTTACATACCCTTGTGGTTTCTTGCAAATAACACTTTAGGGTCTTTCAGAGGTGGAACTTGTGTCTGTCTCATGAATTATTCACATCTATGTCAAATAATCAGAACAATCTATATGCATAATTTGGTGTTAACTTAGGTTAAATGTGAGAAACTATAAAAATTTAAACATGCAAAATTTTTAAATCTCATTATCTTCTATTGGGCAACCTATACGGTCATCTAGTAGCCGAGCAAGATGATACAGCATTTAAATGTACCTAGCAGGTATTGACTTGTAAGAGATTTGTTTGCCGATTTCTATACAAGGTATATGCAGCAACACAAACTGAAAAGACAAGCTTATTGTATTAGTCTGACTTGGTTTTATCATCACAACAGTGATTACACACAGAAATGCCTGTATTTCTACATGCAGCTCAGTGGCTTACTAAGTTCAAGCACATGATAAAATGGAGAGAGGTCACAGACTTAGTCACTTCACCCTAAAAATATGTAATGATATTAAAGTAACTTTGAGGATACTGACACATCGAGGATTAAGTGGCAGCTATAAGTCCACATTTTCCAGTATTTATAGCATTCAATAGCATCTTTAACTCTTGATTTGTGATGAAAGCTGCATAGAAGGATTATTTATTGCCTCTGTGTTCTGTGCTGTTATCCTTTTTCCTCTTCAAACCTTGCCAGGCCAATTAATATTCCATATCTCTAAGAAGGGTAGTTCTTCTTATCATTAAATAAATGTGGATGTACAGCAGCTCCCAACACACCAATTATTCTAGAATACCAGTATGACTTCATTATATTATGGATAAGTGCAGATTTTGCCCTACTTATCAAGCTCAAGACATGCAGAATATGTTATATAAAGCATTAATAATACTTTTTGCTTTCTTCTTCAATTTTCCTACCTTTTCCTTTTTAAGAAAAATGGCTATTCAATAGAGTTGAAAGCAGAAAATCTAAAATCTAAATAGGGAAACCGTAAAGATTTTTCTTTGTTCTTCAAAAGGGATATCGTCATTTTCTGTTTACACTTGAAGCCAAACTGTTGAGAATTTACTCAAGTAACTGAGTGATGGGGAAGAGACGTAAATAACTCAAATCATGCATAAGAATGGATACTCAGCTTCACATGGATGACGCTCAACCCAGTGACCTGGATTTTCAGTGGATATCACATGGGTCTTCTAAACCTACTCTATATCAATAATTCATTACTGCTTTTCTTCTCTAACCACTACAGTGTTTATGTAATGTTATAAAACTCCAGGATAGTGCTCCTTATGGCATCATCTTACATATAAAGTTTACACCTACCCCATTTCTCCAGGCCCTACAACTACGAATATTTTCTCTACTGTTAAATTATCTTAGGTCCTGTCAGGACTGATAAGAGCTGAAATTGCTTAGTACCACCACACAAAAGTAGTACTGAGTATGGAATAAAACAAAAATTGGATTATATTTTGATACTTTTTCAATCATTTGAACAAAGAATTAAGTTTCTGAATAGATATAAGATGAAGATAAAATGCCTTTCTGACATGGGCACACCAGTACATTTTACAGAATCTTTTCTGCGGTTTTTTTTAGGTACCATTTTACAAGTCTCTTGTTTGTACTCTTCTCAGAAGGCTGCATTACAGCACTACTTGCAAATAACAGTGGATTCACCCTAAATTGAGAAAATCTTATCTGAAACCCATATTTAACTTGTATATAAAAACAGTCTGAATCACAATTTTCTCATTGTGGGTGTTCATAGAATTAATTGTATGTAATAAATTAATAAAATTAACATTTCAGAAATCTTAGAAAGCCTTTTTGATCAATTGAGGTATAACTATATTTAAGTACTGTTTCTTATAGCACAAATCACTGCAAAAGGTCAGAATCTAGCATTCATTGCCCAATTTTCTCATTCCAGAATGTTTCAAAGTAATTTACTGTTGTGACCTTTTGCATACCTTTAAGTTTTAGGTATAAGTAACTATCTAAAAAAAAAAAAAATCCTTGGAAGTGATTTCCTAAGTTTCGTCACTAGTAATGACCAGATAAGGCAATGACAGCCCTGGTTCTGCAATATAATCCATTTAGTTTTGAGAGACAATGATATTTACATTTTATCCCCTGTTTTATATAAAAGCTATTTAAGGGTAAATATATATATATTTAATACAATAGTTAAAAATCACCAAAAACCAAACCAACCAACCAACTAAAAAAAGCCAAACCACACACACAAAAAGGACCAAAAAACCTCACAGAAAATGGTCTTGTTTACACATACTTATATTTTTTTCCACATCACCATAATTTCAACAAATTTTTTTTTT
>NW_016690568.1:0-858 GCF_001604755.1 Lepidothrix coronata
CTGCTGAGGGGCTGGACATGTCCAGTGAGGGTTCAGGGTCTGGTGGGCTGTTTATGGCAGATCCTGACCAGCCCAGGCCAAACCCAACCACCCCCATCGCTGCTCCATTCCACACCCAGGGGGAATATTGCTATCCTATAGAAATACTCCCTTTGCCTGTTACTCGGTCCTTCCCTATACATCCATGGAGCAGCTTTACTCCACCCTTTGTTCCCAACAACAGCTCTCCAGCCCAAATCCCAGCTCCCACAGACAAACTAAACACACCTAAGGTGATGGTTCCATCAGCACCTGGAATTCCAAGCTCCCTGTTCCCTGGAATGCTCATCCCAACACTCACAGCAGTCTCACCTCAGCCCACAGGCTCTCTGTCCGCACAGGGAAATGCAGCCCGCTGGGACACAGCTCTGGCACTGCGTTTCCTCTCATTCCTGGTCTCCTGCAAACGCCCAGAGAAATACAATCCCTCAGACCCTGCATCCCTGGACACGAGGAGAACTGGAATTTGACCCGGATCCCAGCGCCCTGGACAAGTGTGTTCCCAGGAGCACACACCTATGGCTCCATCCAGCCCATCCATCCCTTCTTTCCCTCCCGGCAATCCCAAACCCTCCCCCAGCTCCCCTGAGTCTGTCCCACGGCCCAGCCCAGCTCCAGCCCTGGCAGAGCTGCAAACACCCCCCAGCTCGGCCCCCCAGGCTCCTGAACCCCCAAGCCAAGGCTCGGGCTCACCAACGGGGACCCACCTGCCCCTCTCAGCACAGCCCAACCCCACAGCTCGGGGACCCCACGCTCAGCTGGCCCTTCACCCCTTCCTCTCCACCCTTCCCAGCACACAGGGCAAGGACCAGCCTGCAA
>NW_016690568.1:2861-4670 GCF_001604755.1 Lepidothrix coronata
AACGCCTGTGCCACAGCAACATCATTCCAGGCCTCTCCCTGCCACCCCTTTGCTTCTCCCAACAGCTCCAGGGGCACCAGAACTTGCCCTGAGGGCCCAAAGGCTCCTTTTGGGAGCACCACGAGCCATCTGTTCTGTAGCACTGGAATTCCATGTCCTGGACAAGCTGGGAGAAACAGGGAACAATGCCTATGGTGACACGTATGGAAAGGAGTTGCTGTGGTGCAACAACACAGGAGTGGAAACCATTGAGACAGTCAGTCTGACCAAACCCCCCAGTCTTCCAAAAGCAACTTTTCTTCTTTGTGGAGACAGGGCATGGCCAGGAATTCCAACAGGTGCAGTCAGAGGGCCTTGCACAATTGGGCACCTGACCTCTACAGTCCCCAATGTTCCTGACGTTCTCCTGCACACACTGCTGGGCCAAGACTGACCTGTATGGTCCCCAATGTTCCTGATGCTCTCATGCAAACACTGCTGGGGTGAGACTGCCCTGTATGGTCCCAAATATTCCTGATGCTCTCATGCAAACACTGCTGGGGTGAGACCGAAGTGATGCTCTACTCCTGCTTTTGCTGCAGCCTCTGACGGGAGGGGAACCTATTGGGATAAAGCACCCTGAATTTTTGCATCACTATTTGCTCCTGTAGGAACAGCAAAAGCATTAGCTACAATAAACAAATTAGGATGCTGGCTTGCAAAGCAAACAAATGCAACAAGCAAGGTACTAAGTGAACTGCTTTTGGATGTTAATTCAGTCAGACCTGCTGTGTTACAGAATAGAGCTACAATTGGCTTTTTACTACTGGCTCAGGGACGTGAAAGTAAAGAATGTGAAGGAAGGTGTGCTATGAATTGGTCTGATCATTCGGAGTCTATTCACAGAAGCATCCAACAGCTGCAAAAAGGAGTTGCAAAACTGCAGGTTAAGGATAGCTGGGATTAGCTGGAAAACCTGCTGAATAGTTGGGGAATAGCAGCATGGGTTAAATCCATAGTAAAGATGGGATTGGCCAGCGTGGGGATGTTTCTGTGTATTGCAATATACTTGCCATGCTTGATGCAATGTGTTCAACCAACTATAAACAAAGCACTAAAGGTTGTTTTATTTGTAAACAAAGAAGGGGGAATTATGAAGGTGAACAGTGTCACCTCCCTCGGGCCCAGGACTGCGGACATTGTTCAACGAGCTGGCAGAAAGCTGTGGGAATGGAAAGCAGGATAAAGACACAGAAGAGGAAGATACAAGACTGCAAGAAGGACATTGGTTGCTAAGAAATGTAGTTATTTGTGTCTATTAAAAAACAGGCTGTATTATGTAGACTTGAAAAACTAAGCATAAGTAGAAGATCACCAATTGTTCTGCTTGAACTACCTATTGTTCTGCCTGGGGTATATAAGCTTATGCATTCTTATAATAAAGGTCTTCGTCTTCATTATACCACTGAAACAGAGTCCGTGCCTTTTAAAGCCACACTCCCTCTCTTGTGTTAAGGACTGAGGAAATTTTACCTGTGTCTGACCAGGACATGTGCAAACCAAATGCTGGGGACTGGAACACACACCTGGCACTCCTGGAGCTCTTACCATTACATTCCAGAGAAAACAGCCAATTGGACCCTCACTGCTCATTCCTTAATCCCAATCCCACACTTCTTTTGCACTTGGAGCACCACTTTTATCACCCAATTACAGCCCATTAGAGAGCTCCACGTCTAGCAGGGACAGGTACCCCTGGGATACTCTCAGCAAGGCCTGAATCCATTGCAGGGACCTTGCTTTGAGCTCCCCAGGGCCGGGCACCCCGAG
>NW_016690568.1:4957-7388 GCF_001604755.1 Lepidothrix coronata
AATCTCGGTGCCGGCGTGAAGGGCCAGAGATCCCTTGGAGCCACGGGAGAGCAGGCACAGAGTCCCTCCTGGGGGGCCAATTTTCTTGCCTGAAAACAGCTCTTCAAAGGAACCTCTAAGACTCAGCTGGTGAGTTTTAGAAGCCAGGCAACCTTTTATTCCTATGCTCTTGAATCATTCCAGCCCACCAGAGGCCCTGGCAATCAGATCCCAAAGGGCACACAGAGCTATCTCCACTGCAGCTGATATGGCAGCATTACAGGAGGGTTCATTTTCGTTCCCTGCATTCCTATTCCATACTCAGGACATTCTCCAACACTTATAACCATACACACCTACCCTTAGAAGGTTTTGGAAGGACTTCCCAGGTCTGTTCTGTCTGGAGCCCTCCAAGTCCTCAGTGCCTGCCTGAGGAACCTCAAGACAACTCACCTGCTTACACAGCAACTTGGTGCTGCTTGGCTGCTGCCTCACTTCCCTTCTGCCTTCTTTCTTCACCTCCCTTGGTTGGTCCCCTTCAATCCCTTGGCTCAGCTCTGTGCACTTTCCAGGCTACATCCCACTGCAAAAAGGATTAACTCTTGTTACATCTCAACACTCAGGTATCATTCCCCCTTTTTTCCTGTCACTCAGCCATTAGGCAGTGTCTCACTATTTTAAGCATAGTCTGACTCCTCAGTGACAACAACAGCTACAGCCCTGAATCCTAACACAGGCTGAGACACAAACATGGATGGGAACTCTGAAGGATCCACTTTGTCCTGCTCACCAACCAAAAGGAACTTTCTGAACTCAAGAAGAAGAGACCCCAGGTCCTTTTTCTGCAACTTCAGCTGCTATAAATGTGACCCACAAGACCTGGAAAGGCCCTTCCCACTTCACCTGCAGGGCTGGCAGTGCCACCACTGGACACAGACCCAGGGGCTGAGCAGGAACGGAGGGGCTGGGGCGTCCAATCCATCGGCCCAGGCGGCACCAGGAGTTCCTGGAGTTCCTGAGGGGAGAGCCTCAGGATTACGAAGATGATTTTAAACTTCAATATGCATATCTCCTGGAATATGGGGAGTTTGACAAGGCCTACTGGTGCAACAAGGACACACTCAAGGCCATCTACTAAAAGGATCTACCAGCACTCAAAAGCTATCACTGTCTTTCTTACAGGGGGAACTCAGGAAACTCTGTTGGCCAAGAGCCTCCTGGAGGATTTCCAGCTTTTAGAGCTTCCTTTTTTAACTATTTTTCCCCATAACTGTAACTGGGACTATCACCTGCCCTACAGGGGGAACAGCCCACACAGTTCACTTGCAGGGATGCCATTAACTCCAAGTCCCTTCTCAGGGGGGTCACTGCACACCTTGGCCTTTGTTTTCTTTCTCGAGCAAAGATGCTTCCAACAGTTCTGAGACATCTGGCAGACTCAGAGCTCTCCTCAGGGAATGCTTTAGCTGCTTAAAGGCTGCCCTTGCACCAGCTATCGTATTGGCAGCAAATTCTTACAGGTTCTCCTTAAAAGATGGTATAACAGTCTTACCACACATCCAGAGGGAGCAATCCAGAGTCCATCCTGTCCTACCATTCCCAGCAAGGCAGTTCATGGGCTGTCTGGGGCTCAAAAAGGAGTCAGGGGGCTGCTTTTCTTCCTTCCTGCTTTCCAGATTTTCTCCTTCAAAGCGAAAGGTTTCTTGGCTTTCCTTGCTCAAGGAGATGCAGCAAAGGCCATCTTTTCAATCCAATACTGGAAATTCCTCAAGGTTGTCATTCAAGGGGGTTCTCTCAGGTCCTGCACTCATCAATCATCTTGGCCATTGGTTTTCTTGGCAGGTTCTTGCATTTATGTCCTACAAGCAAACCAGGATGAGCCAATTTAGCTGTTACTGCAACCAATCCAAGCTGGCATTCTGATTTTAAAGAATATTGAGTTTGCCTTACCCATATAGATCCCACATCAGGGGTAATACCTACAGGTTCTGCCCTCTTCCACTCTCCTGCAATTCCACTGGCCCACACCACAGGAACAACTGCAGCTGCCACTTCAGTCGGGACCTTGCTGCTGACAGGAGTTATTCCCTGCACAACAAGAGCTGCTGCTTGGACACATTTAGTTTCAGCTATTACAGTTTCAAAATCAACACATACCAATTTCATTTCTGCCTCAACTTCTCCACTCAACCCCTTCCGAGAAAAGGCCTGGGCAAGTTTGGCAAAGAGACAAACTCAGGAATTACCCAATGTTTTCCCAGTTTAACCCCTGTCACACCAATCACCTTAACACTGCCAGTCCTTAATTCTCCCTCTCTTGTGTTAAGGACTGAGGAAGTTGGACCTGTGTCTGACCAGGACATGTGCAAACCAAAGGCTGGGGACTGGAACACACACCTGGCACTCCTGCAGCTCTTACCATTACATTCCAGAGAAAACAGCCAATTGGACC
>NW_016690568.1:9569-10685 GCF_001604755.1 Lepidothrix coronata
GTCTTACCACACATCCAGAGGGAGCAATCCAGAGTCCATCCTGTCCTACCATTCCCAGCAAGGCAGTTCATGGGCTGCCTGGGGCTCAGGGAGGAGTCAGGGCGCTTCTCTTCTTCCTTCCTGCTTTCCAGATTTTCTCCTGCAAAGCGAAAGGTTTCTTGGCTTTCCTTGCTCAAGGAGATGCAGCAAAGGCCATCTTTTCAATCCAATACTGGAAACTGCTCGAGATTGTCATTCAAGGGGGTTCTCTCAGGTCCTGCACTCATCAATCATCTTGGCCATTGGATTTCTTGGCAGGTTCTTGCATTCACATCCTACAAGCAAACCAGGAGGAGCCAATTTAGCTGTTACTGCAACCAATCCAAGCTGGTATTCTGATTAAAAACGATAGTGAGTTTGCCTTACCCATATAGATCCCAGATCAGGGGTAATACCCACAGGTTCTGCCCTTTTGCACTTTCTTGGAGTTCCACAGGAGCAACTGCATCTGCGCTTCAGTGGGGACCTTGCTGCTGACAGGAGTTATTCCCTGCACAACAAGAGCTGCTGCTTTGACATATTTAGTTTCAGCAATTACAGTTTCAATATTCCCAGTTTCTAATTTCATTTCTGCCTCAACTTTTCAATCAAGCACCTCTAAGCAGAGGTCTGGGCGAGCTGGGCAAATAGACAAACTGAGGAATTACCCCATGTTTTCCCCAGTTCAACCTCTGTCCCAGTTCAACACCCATCACCTTCACCGTGCCAGTCCTTAATTCTCCCTCTCTTGTGTTAAGGACTGAGGAAGTTGGACCTGTGTCTGACCAGGACCTGTGCAAACCAAAGGCTGGGGACTGGAACACACACCTGGCACTCCTGCAGCTCTTACCACTACATTCCAGAGAAAACAGCCAATTGGATCATCACTGCTCATTTCTTAATCCCAATCCCATACTCGTTTTGCACTTGGAGCACAACTTTTAGAACCCAATTACAGTCCATTAGAGAGCTCCATGTCTAGCATGGACAGGTACCCCTGGGATACTGTCAGGAATGCCTGAATCCATTGCAGGGACCTTGCTTTGAAGTCCCCAGGGCCGGGCACCCCGAGGATCTCCCCGAATAATCCTTTCGGTG
>NW_016690568.1:14467-111151 GCF_001604755.1 Lepidothrix coronata
GGCGGTCCCTGCGCGGCACCTGCGGGGCGGGGGGAGCGGGGCGGGGCTGCGGCACCAACGGGCTCGGTGGCGCCGTCTGGCGAAACCCGCCCGGCACTGCAGGAACAGCCCTCGGGGCGCGCTGGGAACGCAGTTCCCGGTTTTTGTTCCCCAAAGGCAGCTGTTTGGAGGCGCTGGAGATCGCGAGGTCTGTTTCTGAGACCACACGTGCAGGACTTGCCCCAAGTCCGAACCTGCCCCTCGGAGCCCCATGTGTTATGTCGGGACGGGCCGGAGCGCCGGCAGTGTCGGGCGGTGTTTGTGGACTCCGTAGGAGGACCCGCCGAGCGGTCCCGGCCCCGTGGGGGGCTCAAGGCCCTTTGGGTTTTATTAATCGGCGTCCCGAACCCCGCGGCTGCGGGGAAAGAGGGAGGCGGGGACGAGGAGAGAGGGGTTGTAACTGCAGAAGATCCTTCCGAAAGATTTTACTAGGAGGAGATTAGGGTTTTTCGCTTAAGGAAGCGTCCTGCCTGGAAAAAGTCATGTTTCCCAGAGACGAATTTTTAGGTGTCTTCTCTTCCTGCATTCCAAAGGAGCTGACTCCCGGGTACGAGAGAAGATAAGTTCTTGCACACACGTTCGAAGAACCCCACGGCGGAAGGTGGGGGGGGGGAGGGAGGGAGCAGGGACGATAAAAGCCCTGACAAGAACAGGGAGGGTGTCTTTTCCTAGTCCCGTTGCAGATTTGTACCGAGATGTCAGGTGTTCTCGACTTTGGAAATAAATCCTCCCAAATCCTTCCACTGGCCCGACCCGCCCCCTCACCTGTCCTGAGCCCCCAAAACCGCAGAATCTGGGCTCTGCCATCAAACCCTTAAACTGCCTCGTTTCGCACTCCCGAAGTAGGACTCGAGTCTCCCTTTCGCTGCCCTAAGACTGCCCAGCTGGGACTGGTTCCAAGTGCCAACAACGCAAAAAAAAAAAAAAAAAAAACAAACAAACCAAAAACCATGAGACTTTGTCTCCGCTTCTGAGCCCCCCCAAAAATGCCCGATTTATTGGTCCCAGGATCCGAGCGGGCGGTGACGGGGACAGCCGGGGTGGCACAGCCGGGGCGGCCCCGCCCGCCCGTCCGCCGCTGCCCCGCCCCGCGCAGGCGCCCGGAGCGGCCATGGCGGAGAAGGCGCAGAAGAGGTGAGTCCGGATCCTCCCTCCCCATCACCCCCGATCCCCTCACAACACCCCCGGGAGGCGCCGTCCCCTCCCCGCATCGCCGCCCCGTCCGCTCCCGGCGGATCCCCTTCGCCCGTGACCGCCCCGTCCCTGCCCGCAGCGTGAAGATCGCGCCGGGGGCCGTGGTGTGCGTGGAGAGCGAGATCCGCGGGGACGTGACCATCGGTAAGGGCTGTGTCCCCCCGCAAACCCCGGCCCGTGTCAGCCCCCCCAGCCCCGGGGTGACGCGGCGCTGTTCCCGCAGGGCCCAGGACCGTGATCCACCCCAAGGCCCGCATCATCGCCGAGGCGGGGCCCATCGTCATCGGGGAAGGGAACCTGATCGAGGAGCAGGCGCTCATCATCAACGGGTCCGTGCTGCACCGTGCCGGGGGGGGTCACCGGGGCGTCGCTGGGCTTAAAAACCCTGGCGAGGCAGAATTTATTTATAAAAAAAAAAAAAAATCCCAAACTGTCATGCTTTTGTGTATGTCCGTGGCACTGTGGCTTGGGAAGAAGTCGTGGAATCATAGAATTATTGGATGCTAAGCACCTTCCAAAAGGGACCTTAAAGATCATCTCCTTCCACACCCCTGCCGTAAGCACTAGGCATAGGCACTTCCACCAGACCAGACCGCTCCAAGCCCCATCCAGCCTGGCCTTGAACACTTCCAGGGTTGGGGCAGCCACAAGTGCCCTGGATGGACAACATGTTCTGGTATCGCACTACCCTCACAGTAAAGAATTTCTTCCCTATATCTAACCTAAATTTCCCCTCTTTCAATCTGTACCCAATACTTCTTGTCCTGTCACCAAGAGTTCCTCTCCACACAGAGTTCCTCTCCAGCTTCCCTGTAGGCCTCCTTCAGATACTGGAAGGTTGCTAAGTCCTCCCTGTGAATCCTTCTCCAGCTGACAGAGGAGAAGGATCCTAATCCTAAGCAGTGTCAAAATTCTGACAGTCCACCTGGATTGGGTGGGACATACATGGCTTCAGTCTGTCAGGAAATTGAGCTGCCAAACAGGACGTTGCTGAGTTGTGATCTCTGACGGGGAAATCTGTTCTTCCTTCTTGCAGCTATCCAGAAAATATTACCCCAGAGACTGAAGATGTGGAGCCCAAACCCATGGTCATTGGCACCAACAATGTTTTTGAGGTTGGGTGCTGTATCCTTGCTGTGGAGTGACGGATACACCGCACTTCTGTACTGATACAGGGGGGGCAGGTGTGGGCTCTATCCATGTTCAGACATCCCAGTGCTGGGTGTTGGCTCGGAAATGGCATCAGGGTTTTACCTGTTGAAATAAAAGCCAAGCATTTTACAGTTTTACTTAACACAGACCTGTAGATTCCCAGGCGATGAAGGTGGGAGACAACAACGTCATCGAATCCAAAGGTGAGTCTCGGCTCATCATCTTTGGCCCCGGTGAGATTTTGCTCCTGTAGACGCTGCAGGGGACGACTCTCACAGGGATTCCTCTCTCCCCCTCCCTCTCTGGCAGCATTTGTTGGCAGGAACGTGATCCTGACGAGCGGCTGCATCATCGGGGCCTGCTGTAACATCAACACCTACGAGGTGATCCCCGAAAACACCGTCATCTACGGGGCCGACTGCCTCCGGCGCGTGCAGACCGAGCGGCCGCAGGTGGGTGTCTTACACGGGGGGACACACCCGCACCCCCTGTCCCCCTCGGGCTGCTGCCTGACCTCCCCTGCCTCCCTTTCCAGCCCCAGACGCTGCAGCTGGATTTCCTGATGAAGATCCTGCCCAACTACCACCACCTGAAGAAGACCATGAAGGCCACGTCCACCCCTGTCAAGAGCTGAGCATCTGCCTGCTGCTCCCGGTGGCTGGCCGGGTGTTTGGTCCTGGGAAGCACTACACGCTCCGGGAAGTATCCGGTCTCTGTGATCCTCATTCCATCAAACAATTTGTTGCTTATTTGTGTCCTTTATTTATCTTCCACCGGGAATCTCAGACCAGGTTTGGGTCTGTTGTCTCTCCCGCACTAACTATTGTTCGTGCTCTGTTTTGGGAATAAAATGTCACCTGTTCTGCTGCCCGAGGGATCCGCAGCCCTTTAGCGCCGCGGGGGGCGGTGCACGGGTCACACAAGAGCTGTCGGGGCGGGTGTCGCCGCGTCACCCCCGGGGACAGCTCGGGGACAGCCCCGGTGCCACCTCGCCGCTCTTCCCCCTTCCCGCCACCAGAGGGCGAAGTGCCCCCGCGCTGCTCGGGGGACCCGGCCCCGCATCCCGGATCCACGCGGGTCCTGGGGTGGGAAAGGCTCCAGGCACCCGGTGCCACCCTCTGTCCCTGCCCCTGAGGGCTGCTCCTGCTCGGCTTCCCTCCCAGAGGGCCCACAACGGAGCTGAACCTCCTCCACTTGCTAGTCAAACCACTCTACTGGAGCCTTGGGAATCGCCACGCTTCCTAGCTGGCCCCCCAGATTCCCCAGGGGTGTCCACAACCTCCCCCGTCCATCACAACCTCCCTGTATGACACAGCCTGGTGGTGTGTCCTGGCACAGACAGACATCAGTGCCACAGCAGAAATTCCTGTAGGAAAGAGAGAGGGGAGACCATCAGCAACCACTGCAGAGAAACCCCAAGTTCTGCAGGACGAGGGGCTTTGGGTTGGGACCAGGGGTTTCAAGGCATGGAAGTGGTGCAGCCCCCGCCACAGCCGATTGGATTTTTCTCCCTGAGTTCAGTTTCATGGCTACCAGAAATCCAAACCTGCCAGTTTTTTTGGTTTGTGATTCCAAGCCGTGTTCCAGCGCCACCGGGGAACTGCAGCTCTTCCCCAAAGCCGAGTCCAAATAAGGGTTGGGAATATTGTCCCATCTGCTGTCCAGACAAAGCGTTTTGTGGCGATGCCCATGGAAGGGGAAAACATATCTCTCCAGCTTCTCCCCTTGCCCAAAGATAAAGGACTCTTTAGCTGGGAATCCACTCACAAAAGCAAGAGGCTCCAGCAGATTGGGGTGACTGGATCAGTTCCTGCACTCTAGATTCCCTCTGGGGGTCACCTGTCCTTGTAGCCAGACACTTCCTGCTCCCCCAAATCCAGCTGGCACAGCTTATTTCCATCTCCCTCCCGGCACAAGAGGTTCTGCTCTGTAAATTGCCACTGTGGGGAGGCTGCAAACCCATCGCTGGCTGGGCTGAGTCCCCC
The DNA here is from genome assembly GCF_001604755.1 of Lepidothrix coronata. Taxonomy (NCBI): domain Eukaryota; kingdom Metazoa; phylum Chordata; class Aves; order Passeriformes; family Pipridae; genus Lepidothrix; species Lepidothrix coronata. The sequence continues at coordinate 18,838 of NW_016690568.1, forward strand.
AGGCAGCCAGCAGGACACGCAGGCAGCTGCCCCCAGGTCTGTTTTGGCCGCTGAGGCACAGAAAGGCGAGCTGTGACCTTAAATGCCCGTTGGAACAAACCCCATGCCATCGGCAGGATGTCCTCGGGGTCACTCCGGTCCCTGTGCGTTGTGCACAGGCAGCACCTGCTCTGGACACAGCTGCTGGGCTTCACCCCCAGGGTCTTCCTCACCCTGCTCTGGAGCCGAGCCTCTGGGACCACAGCCCCATCCGTGGGGATGTGCAGGGCTGGGACAACCCAAATCCAAGCTCTAGGATGAAGGGAGAAGGGTGCTAGGCCCAGCGCAGGCTCAGCTACAGCCCAGCCTAAGCAGGGAGCCCAAATGCAGCCCTGGGGCCAAGTGAGGAGGGACTGACCCCCCAGGTGGGGCTGGTTTGGGGTGATCAGCCCCCACCGCTCCCCCCACTGTCCCCAGTCCTGCATCCGGTGTCCCCAGCACTGTCCCCTCCTCTGCCCCACAGCCCTGATGCAGCCGTGTCCCTGGAACTGTGCCCCATGTCCCCAGCCATGTGTCCAGTGTTCCCAGGACTGTGTCCATCTTCCCAGCCTTGACCTGTGTCCCCAACCTGTGTCCAATGTCCCTGGGACTGCCCTATGTCCCCAAGCCTTGTGCCCTGTGCCCATCTCCCCATCCTTGTGCCTTGTGTCCCCAGCCTCGTGTCCTGTAAGCCCAACCCCAGGTCCTAGACCGTGTCCCATGCCTCTTGTCCTGTATCCCCAACCCGGTGCCCTGTGTCCCCGGCCTTCTGTCCCGTGTCGCCAACCCTACCTCCAGCGTCCCCAGCATGAGTCTTATGTTCCTGGGACTGCGTCCCATCTCCCCAGCCCTGCGTCCCGCCTTCCCAAACCCCGCATCACTCGCCCCGTCTCGCACCTCCCGTGCCCCCGACCCCGCGCTCCTCCATCCCGCCGCGCCCGCGCTGCCTCCCGCCGCTCCGCTCCGCTCCGCCGCGCCCCCGCCCCGGCCCTCCCCGGCCCCGCCGCCCCGCCCCGGCCCCCCCGCCGCCGCCGGGACCAGCCTCCAGCGCCGCCCGCCCGGACGCTGCTGCCGCCGGCGGGACGAGGAGCCTGGCCGGTCGCACCATGAGCAACCTCCCCGCCGACCGGGAGAGCGGCCCCGCCGACACCGGCCTGCCCGAGGAGGAGGTACCGGGGGGACACACACGGGGGTTTTGGGGCGGGGGGGGAAGGGGGGTCGGGCATCTCCCTCCCCACCTGTGATCCTCGGGGGCTGCGCTCCGCGGGTGCCCACGCATCCACCCAGGATGGGAGGGGGGGGTCTTCGCCGGGGGGGGGTCTCGTCGGTTTGCGAGGCTCCAGGTACGCGGGGCTGCTGCGGGGGGACGGGGGTGAGCGGCGCGGAGCGCATCGCCGCTCCCAGGGACGCCCCCATCCACCGCCTGCATCCCCCCGGGCCTCCCCGCAAACGCCCCGCCGGCTCCCCGGCGGGGACCTGCGGGCGTGGGGAGCCCCACTCGACACACGCAGCTCCGCGGGGCCGTGGGGGGCAAACCAGGCTCCCCCCGGGCCCGGGGCCGGTGCCTGGTGCTGCCGGTGCTGGTGGGTGCAGCGCATCCAGCGGCCACGCGTCCCTTCCCGTGGGTCTCCCCCCAAAGATGTCCGAAACATCTCCCCCACGGTGGACCAACCCCACGCCGCGCCACGGTGAGAGCTGGCTTTCTGCGTTCCAACCGCAAAGTTCCTGGTTTTGCCCGTGACCTTGAGATGGGAATTTGGACTTGTGGGAGGGTGAGAGCGAGAAGATTCCGATCTGGGATCTCCTCTTCCTTCTCGCTCTCCACCCTCCGGGCTGCTCCGGCAGGTCTCGGCCGGCTCGTACTGGGGTCCCTGGTTGATGGCCAGCGCTGGGATCACCGCAGCTCCATGGCCCGCTGTTGCCTGCCTTCATTTGTTTGTTCTGGAGGTGGCTCTGGCCTCAAACTTTCAAAAGTTTCCTAAATAATGGGGAGTTTTCCCACTCCTGGCCTCGAGGGGTGTGTGGGAGATGATGCTGCCGGGTCCCGCGGCTGTGGCTCGGCCGAACGTGGCAGTGGGAGACACCCGTGGAGGCCTGTTGCCTTCCCCAACGGCACGGCATGTGCCCCCCCCGGCTGGATCCGGGGGGCCAGGGGCCGGCTGTCGCACTGCTCGCACTTGGGGAACCCCTGATCTTTCGATGCTGGACATGGGGAGTCCCTGGAGGGGACGGCTGCGAGGTGCCAGGGTCACCCGCTGTGCCGGGAACACATTTAGGAGGGCGATGGCCGAGCCGGGCTCCTCCGGTGGCAGGCAGGTACTTTCCCTGCAGGAGTTCTGCCCAGCCCAGGCTGGAAGAGCCGGTGCTGTCGAGTATTTGCTTAAGCGCAGGGGAAGGGGGTTGCCCGGCTACTGAGCCGCACCTCTCCCCTCCCAGGGCTTGCCTTCCAGGCTCCTGCCCCCTCCCAAAAAAGAGGGGGAAGCAGCCCCTATCCCGGGGAGATCAGTGAGGTTGCTGCCAGGTGGGCAAAGCCCCCACTTCAGCCCCGCTCCTCCTGCCTGCTCCTGGCATCCCGGGTGGCCCCCCTATCCCTCTCGCCTCCTCCCCGGGGTACCCACAGGGGAGCTGTGAGCCAGGGGGTTCCCCACGGAGGAGCCAGAACAATTTGGGAGGGCGGTCACGTCACTTTGGCCGGGCGAGAACGGCATGTAAAAGGCTCGGCGGAGGCCTTATTTGGTAGCGGAGCGGCTGCGGAGAGCCCGGCTCGTGGCCCTCGTTCCCATCCCATGCCAGATCCCTCACCCCGGGGGACCGTGGCGTGGGGAGGGAACACCAGGGGTGGTATCTGAGGGGTAGTGCGCCCAGTGAGTGGATAAAATTTTCCCCCGTGGCCCCTCTGTCGCATCCCCCCGTGCTCCTGCTTCCTTTCCCCCTTGAAGCGTGGGGTCCGGAGGGTTTGGGAGCAAAGTCTGGGCAGGACAGGGCCGCGTGTGACCCCCTCCTGATCCCGCCGCTCCTCTGCTCTGTTGCAATCCCCCATCTGCTCCCTTGGCTTCTCGCTGCCTTTTCCTCCGCCGCTTCCTCGTTCCAGCCCCGGCAGCTCTGGACTCGCTCTTCCCCGAGGGCTGTTCCTCTCCTCCTGTCCGTCACCGGACGTTTGTCTGCCCCTCTGGACAAGAGGCTGCGGGGTGGCGAGGCCGGAGGCTGATCCCGGTCCTCCCGCATTCCCCGGGCGGAGGAGCCGGCATCCCTCGGCCTCAGCCTTGTTTATGTCGGGGAGTTTTGCGGGCTGAAGGCATGCGTACACACAGCCCGGGAATCTAAACCCAGCCGAGGAAGACGCTCCATTAGCCAAGAGAGTATTTATGCCAGGACTAATCCCGGCGGGGCCGGAATGCACCCCGCCGCGAGGAGGGGGCGGAGGACGACAGTACCCCGCTTTGCCGGGAATGGGGTGCGGGGAGAAGCTCTGCTCGCCCTGTTCCCTGGCTCCATGGCAGCCCCGTGCCATCGCCCTCCCGCTCCCGCCGGGATCCGGCTGCCCGGCGGTGCCTCTCCGGCGGCGGGCAGTCAAGCGGATAATCGGCTGGTGGAGAATTAAAGCGAGCCCCGCTGGAAGGGGCGGACGGACGGACGGGGAGCCGGGGCTGAAGGAGGCGATTAAATGCCTCGTGGATGAATCACCCGGATGCCTCCCACCTCCCCCCCCAGCCTGTTAACGTTCACCGGAGGTGGTTTGGGCAGGGATAGGGGCAGGGGACCGTGACCGTGCCGGTGGGACACCCGGCATCCCTCTGGGCACCGCCATCTGATGGGGGTCCGAGACAGGGTAATGCCTCCCTGATGCTTCCTTACCTTCAGGAACTTCGCTTGTGGCTTAAGGTGAGGAGAGGAGGAGGAGGGCTGCCAGTGCTCCGTCACGGATCTCTCCATGCTGGGCCATCCTCGATCCATGCTCCTCTCCTCCTCGACCCCAGCCACCTCTTGGCCCAGGCCCTGCCTCTCCCTGTGTGTCTCCAGCCCTGACCATCTCAGCAAACCCCCCTAGACCCTTTCCGTCATCCTTTAAATGCCCCAGATGGGATATGGAATTTCAAGGACAACGGAAGGGGATGGTGGGATGCAGAGGTGAGAGGGACGGGCCAGAAGTGGGATGGAGGTGGCTTCTGGGAGAGAGTAGCAGAGATATTGTCCTGCAGGGACAATAAAAGCCAAGAGGGGACAAAACCAGGAGTGAGGAGGCAGAGGAGGGATCCAGCAGCCCTGGCAAATCTGGGAGCTGTGGGGTGCAGTGGCAGGAGCAGAGAAGGACTGTGGAAGGGGACCTGGAGCGCTCCTCATGCATAGCTGCCATCCCCATGGAAGGAAATGGAAGGAAATCAAGGTGGTCACCTTTTAGGTGCTGCACCCGTGGCCAGCAGCTTCCCAGAGCAAACATCGGCACTTCTGACCTGGAAAAAAACCTTTGGTTTCACCCCAAATTGTAAGGAGAAGGAGAGATGGAGAAATGCTCCACCGAGAAGAAACTGAACATGTTTGTACAGCAGAACTGAAACGAAACAGCTCGAGCTGTCCAAAAAAAAAAATAAAATAAAGGGGTTTGGGCTGCAGGGATCCCATGCTCCAGCGTCCCTCGGTAATCCTTGCCTGGGAGCTGTAGGTCTGGCCCCATCCCATGAGATACTTGGGAACAGGCGCCTCACCCCATCTGCGTGCCAGAAGGGGTCATTTTTCCCCATGGAAGAGCATATATTTGCCTGCTGGCTGATAAGGCGCTTTTTTTTCCCAGTCTAGGGTGGGATTTTGCCCTGAGTGTGTTTCTGGTAGAGGACGGTGACTGAATCCCTGGGATCTCTCGGCGCGGGAAAACCTGGAGCAGCTCCCTGCGAGCCGAAGCTCCCCTTCCATTTAAGGGCAGGAGTAATATTTCCGCTAAGATCCTTCCCTTGGCAAAAGGATATCCGTCCAGCCTGCTGGGATTATCCCTGAGGAAACTCCCTTACTCTGCCAGTTCCACCTGTTTGTTGTTACCCAGCAAAAGGATGCTGTTTGCACAGGACCTACTCAAACATCCCTGTGGCTCGGTACACCCCAGGCCCCTTTTGTGGGGTGCAGATGGGGGGCACCCACGAGCTCATATCCCTCCCTCCTCTCCCAGGCCTTTTGGGGCTGGAAACCAGCTGGGGGATCCTTTGGAGCCCTTCTCCCTCTCGCCGCTGGGTAATTTTACGGATTCAAACTTGGCCGACCCGCGTTTGAACTTCCAAAGAAAACAAGTCATTAAGGAAGAGAAGCCCTTCTTCTGCAGGGCTGAATTTCGGAGGGTTCCTTGGGGTCTTTTATCTCTCCCGTCTCTCTCCCACGTGGCTTTGGGGATAAATGATCTGCCAGGCTTGGGAGATTGTAGGATTTGGATTTTAGGGATGCTGCAAACTGGCAGTGGGTTTCCCCCCACCCGGAGCTGTCGCCGACACCTCTGGTGTTTCATGCAGCTCCCCAGGGAGAAATGGGAAGCCAGCTTGCCAGAATTGCTCCAGGGATGATGGAGACAGGGGACACCATGCAGGGATGCTCACAAACCCAGCTGGGAAGGTGGATGCATCCGGAGAGCCAATTCCCCGGATAGCAGCCACGCTTAGTCAGACCTGTCTGAAAGGAAATATTTATTTCCCCAAGGAAAGGATAAATTTGTTTTCTTTACATTGAATTTCATGAGCACAAGGGGAGCTCCTCCTGCCTCCCTGCTGGGAGAAATTTGGGCACTGTCTCCATGGGGAGACAGAACAATACTGAATGCCTTGGGATGCTCCATCAGCCTCTGGTCTTGGGAGACAGCAGAAATCTGGCAGAGGTCCCCCAAGGTGCTTTGGGGGGGGCTTCCAGCCCACCCTGGGTGGCTCCACTAGAGAGGACAGGCTATCAGGCTGTGCCTGCCTGCAGCCCTGGCTCAGGAACGGGTGAGGACACCCCTGTGCTGATCCCATCGGGCCTGGATGCTGGTACCTGCAGGAATGATGATGATGATGATGATAACACAGGTACCAGGATGGGTATCACCAGGGCTGTTGGCACAAGGGCTGTATGCAAACAACTCGAGTACCTTTTGTTATTTAACAGATACAGGTCAGCCAGAGGTTTTGTTCCACAAAGCAGGAATGTTTGCTGCTCCCAGGCTGGGAGATGGGGGAGATAGCTTATCTGCAAGAGAAAGAAGAAATGTCAGCAGAAGAATAGGCCTGGGCTGGCTGTTTCTGGCAGTTTCCCATGTCTCTTTCCCAGGGAATGGGGCAGGCAGGGTGCGTGGCCAAAAAAATGAAATAAAATAAATCAAAGTTTTCCCCTCCTCTAGCCCAAAGTGTTCAGATGGGATTTTGTGGATGAGGAGAGGGGGAACTGGCAGCAGACCCAGTTCCCCACATTGCTTCACCAGTTATGAGCTGGTTGTAAAGCAAAACCACCCCAACACAGGGTTTGCCTATCCCTGGGGAGCCCCACATCCCGCCTCGGAGTTGGTGGGAGCGGGATTTCTGCCAAACACACCAGCTTTGAGGATGCTGCACCACCACAAACATTAGATCCATCAAAAAAGGGTTAAAACCCCTTAAAAGGTGACTTCTACAAACCAGGGACGAGCTGCTTAAACCCAGCCCCCTCCAAACCAGGGCCGGCCATTCCTCCGGGAGGAAGAGCTGGGATTTGCTTCTCCCAGTCCTTAATGAGCTGCTGCAATTAAACTGAGACAATAGGCATTGTCTGCAGAGTCCCGGATCCGCTGGGGGATGCCGGGAGAGATCCTGTTTGCCAGACCGGGGTAGGAAGGTGCTGGGATGCTGGAAGCTTTTTCAGCCCAGAGAGCACTCTGTGGGGTGAGGACAGGTCTCCGTTACCTTTCCATGGTGCCTTAGCAGCTTCCTCCATGGTCACCCGAAGGATGGGAACACCCCTCCCAAAAATTCTGCATCACTCAATTGCGGCTTAAGGCTTTTGGCTGCCCAGGAGGGTCCCTTTGGGCTGGCATTGTCCCTCTGGCTGCAGGAAGCCAAGTAAGGGATGAAGAGTATCCCCAGGAACCTTCTTTCTTCTTTTCCAGGTGAGGACACTCTTTGTCAGCGGGTTGCCTCTGGACATTAAGCCCCGGGAACTTTACCTGCTCTTCAGGCCCTTTAAGGTACCAAACTGGTGAGGGAAAGGGGGACTGGAAGTGTGGAGCTGGCCCCTGCCCCAGCCCCAAACAACTTACTGGGATCTGGGAGCCCACTGGTTCTTCCCCTAAAATTTATTCAGTCAATTCATTCAGTTATTATTATTTAATGGTGGGGATCTCCACTGAACACCCTTTTTTATCCTTTCCTTGCAGGGGTACGAGGGGTCTCTCATCAAACTCACCTCCAAGCAGGTAGGAGCCGCTCCAAACGGGGCAATCATCCCACCATTCCCTGGCACCACCAGTCCCTGGGGTGAGGGGGGTCCCCTCTGCTCCCCACCTGACTGATGGCTCCTCTTCTCCTTCCTCCACAGCCCGTAGGCTTTGTCAGCTTCGACAGCCGCTCTGAGGCAGAGGCGGCGAAGAACGCTCTGAACGTGAGTGTGCCCAGCCTGGCTGCTCCATTTTCCCACTTTTCTCCTTGTTTCCCTGTCTCCAGATACTCCCTGAATTCCTCCACGCTGAGGATGTGCAGCTCCCACGCCCCATAGCATCCCCATCCCTCCAGACAATCCCATCGTCACTCCCAGGCGGCTGCATCCCTCTCACCTTTCTCAGGGCCATCCAGGAGGGCTTGAATTCTCAGGATTCGAGCCTTAGATACAAATACAAGCGAGAGACACCGTTCCCAGCCTCTCCTGTTTGTTCAGCAGGAAAAATGCCGGGAAAATCTGCAAAAGAAAAAGCAAACCTCACTTTTAGCAGCTCCCTTCTACCTCTTGTGGAGCTACCTGGAAATAGTCAGGGGCAGAATCATGTGGAGCTGGTTCTGCGGTTCCTCACCAGCTCTCCCCGGGTTTTGGTTTAGGGTTGTTTTTCTTCCCTGTCTTCATTTTCAATGTAAAACTTCTTTTCTTTGGCTCCGCTAATCCCTCTGGATAAGAGCTTGGCCTTGCGGGGATGCCGACTGCCAAATATGGTGCCGATGCTAAAGATGCTGGAGGAATGTGAGCTGCCTCGGGGCCCGGCAAATTAGCTCATTTCAAGGCTGGAAGTTGAAAAAAAACCCCATAAATAACGGGGAGAGAGTTATTTTTGCTGCGGGGGGGCCGGCACGCGGCAGCGCTCGCCCACCCGCCGTGCCTCCCCTCCCTCCTCCCCTCCCGCAGGGCATCCGCTTCGACCCCGAGATCCCCCAGACGCTGCGGCTGGAGTTCGCCAAGGCCAACACCAAGATGGCCAAGAGCAAGCTGGTGGGCACCCCAAATCCCAGCACCCCTTTCCCCACCGCCGTACCTCAGTTCATCGCCCGGGAGCCCTGTGAGTACCGGGGCCTGCGGCGCCAGTAAGGGTTTGGGGTGGCGGGCGCTGGGGGCTGCCCCCATCCCGGGGAAAACACCTTATTCAGGGAATGTGATGTCGTGTGGGGTGCTGGAAGGAGCAGGGATACTGTGGGGGGGTGGCAGTGGGGAATGCCAGGTCCAATTGGAAGCAGTGGCACCTGCTTGCTGCCAGGAGTCCCCAAAGGAGAGGTTCCCGGGACAGGTGATAGCCAGCCTGGCACGGTGCCTGGGAGTGGGACAAGCCTAAGGTGCTGCTTCTCCGTGCCGGGGAGTTTCCTCGTCACATCTGGGGGTCTCAGCAATGTCCTGCCGTGAGTGCTCCATACCTGTTTCTGCCTCTGGAAGAGCTTTTCTCGCGCAGACACTGGTTCCTCACCTCACTGTTGTGCACAGGCTTGAGCCACATTCTCTCCTCTGCTGGATCCCTGGGATCATTAAACCTTTTGGAGATGACGAGCCCAGTACCACGTTGGCTCTCGGCGGTGACATCCTGCGCTTCTCCAGGGGAAGCTCTGCTCCTGCTTCGGGGGGAGAAGGAAGGACGTGGCAGGGGTGGCGGCCCTGCGGTCACTGTTAACTCTCCCTCTTCTTCTCTTGCAGATGAGCTCACAGTGCCTGCACTTTACCCCAGTAGCCCTGAAGTGTGGGGGCCGTACCCTCTGTACCCAGCGGAATTAGCACCTGCTCTACCTCCTCCTGCTTTCACCTATCCCGCTTCGCTGCACGCCCAGGTAATTCCAACCCATCCCTCACCAACCACTGCTCACCCTTCCACCCTCCCCGGACCCCCTTCTCCCTCGGTGCCCACCACACCACTAACCTCTGCCCGGCTAACAGGCACTCACTCCCCGCTCCCTGAGATTTAGGGATGGCTCCCAAACGGAGCTGAGCGCTGGCAGGGGTCCTGCCTTTCCCCAGACACCTCTCTCTGCCTTCCTACCTTTGCTGCCGCCCGTGGTGGGGCAACTGGGCAGGGAGGGAGGAATAGATGGATGGGGATGCTCTCCGGGTCTGGACCATCCTCATCACTCGTTGCCATCCGGCTGCTGGCGCAGTGTGAGATGGGGGCTCCAAAGCCCCTGGAGCATTGCTGGGATTTGGTGTGCCGGACATGGGGTGTGAAGCCGAGCGGTTCTGACGGGGAGGAGAGGGAAGCGAAGCGCAAACGGAGGATCCATCTTTTATTGACGAGGTGCTGCCTTGTCACAAGTGCTTTCTGCCGGCTGCCAGCGCCGGGGTGGCCCCCCGACGGCAGCACGTGGCTGTTAAAAATTAACCATCCGCCTGGGAGAGGAGCTGGGGAAAGAAGAGAAGAAGTGGAAATGGAGGAGGAAGAGGATTTCTTTGCAGCGCCAGCCTTACATCGTGGGGATGCTGGGAAAAGACCTCTACCACGAAAGGGGAATGGGCAGCTGCCTCCCCAGCATCTGCGCCAGACATCATCCTGGCTTTTGCTCCTTGCTGCTGGCTCCGATTCGGCGATGAGCAGGAGAAAACGAGCACACGGAAACAGATTAGCTGGATAAACTGCTTCCAAGGGGCTTTTGGCCCTGGCCCACCAGGATTAAGCCAGGTTATCCAGAGCCACCATTGCTGGGAGCCAGAGCAGCCAGGGGTTGGTTTGAGCGGGAGGGTGTGGAAAAGCGCTCGGCGTACAAACCTTGGACGAAACTCCAGCTTTTCGTGCCCTGCTGCTCATAGGAAGAGCAGTAGTAAATATTATTGCAGCTACGTACTCGCCTTGTCAAATAACTGCTAACAGGCAGCACCTGCCCTGCTCGGAGAAGCGACAGCAAAGGAAACGGAGGCATACGGAAGCTTCGAGGGTCCCTCGGGAAAACCTAGGCTGAGGTTAGACAGAAGAAATATTACCTGATGTGCAATATCAGCACAAGGGGAAGCATGGTGGTGGCACCTTTCCCACCCCCCCCCCCCATGCAGGTTTGGTGGGGGGCACTGGAAATGGGTGCCACTGTCCAAACTGGAGCTGCTCGGCTGGATCCTGCAGAGAGCGGCGGGACCAGGAACCTCGGGATGGACGGGGGCTGACTTGGTGTGATTTGGCAGGGCACTGAGCACCATGTGCTGGGTTTTGGCATCTGATGTTTTCCACCCTGTTTCAAGCGGGCTTTTGAGAAGCTGAGAGGGATGAGCTCACTCCTGCTCAGTGGGATTGTGGTGCTGCTATCCCAGCTCCATCCTGCTGGAAGCAGGGATGCTGGGGGCTGTGCTTGGCCCCAGTGTTACTGTCCCGGTTGGAGCTGGGATGGCTGTACTGCTTGTGCTCTGACCTCCCTCCACCCTGTGCCTGGGGAAGGCCGGGAAAGGGGATCCCAGATGCAGGTGGATCTTGCCAGGGTGGGCGGCCACCCCCCTCTCACTCTGTGTCCCCCTTGCCTCTGCAGATGCGCTGGCTCCCTCCTTCCGAGGCTGGTTCTCAGGGCTGGAAGTCCCGTCAGTTCTGCTGAATGCCAGGTGAGTGCCACTGTCCCGGTCCCATCCTCCTGCGCTGGCTGGGATCCACCTCCAACCTTACCCTGGCCTTCCCCCACCACCACAGCTCCTGGGGTCTCCAGCAGCTCAGGGTGGGTGGCCAGACTATTGGTGAGGCCACTTTCCAGCAGCCACCCTTAAGTCCAGTTGCCTGCCTTGTCCCCAGGAAGGGGATGTCCCTACCACCATTCACCCCCAACACTTTCCCAAATGTCCCCGGGCAGGATGGAAAAGGCATCCTGCTGGGGAGGGGGTGCAGGGATGGAAAAAAAAGGAGCCCCAACACAACCATCTCATTAAACCTTAATGAAAACACTCCTGGCAGCTCGGGGTGGTAGAGCTGCCAAAATAAGAAGTGCAGCCTCACCAAGCTGCCTGGCTGGAGGGAGGGACTGGTCCGACTCCATCTGGGACCTCTTTGGATGGAAAAAGCCTTGCAAGACATGCTCTGCAAATAACTCGGCCTTTCGTGGATAAATAAACAAAGGGGACCCAAGTGGAAGAGGGGAAAGAGGTTCAGTGGATGCTGAGCACTGCTTTACCCCATGATCCCACCCACCCTGACCATCCCAGTTGGGAATATCCCTGCACACTGCCGATCCCTGCTGGGAAGCCTCCTGCTTCCACACCCAGTGCATCCAAAGCTCTGGTATTGGCTGCCCATGCTCCCATGGTCACTCATCCGGGAGGGCAGGAGGCCCAGCCCTGGCTGCAGCTGGACCCAGACTTGGATCCACAAAGAACTTACCGGCTATTTTAGGCCCAGCAGATAAAAATAGGGAGCGGCGAGGCTTTGGGAACCAGTGGTTCTTCCAAAATATGCATCGTGCCAAACTTTCCAGATAAAATGTAAGCAGAGCCGTATTTGGGAAGGGGAGGCGAGTGAATCATTTGGAACAGGTCCACCAGCCCACAGCAACACCAATAGCCACAGTGGGTGGTGAGGATGCAGGGCTGGGGACCTCCCGGCTCCCTGTCAGGCTCCTCCACCCAAGAATGGCACAGCCCAGGGAAGGGTTTTGCTGCCAGCCTGGCCCTGTCCTGTACTTGCTGCCTGGAAGCCCATCAGGGCAGGGCTAAGGTGAAAACTGCCCCCTTGGGAAGCGCCGGCTCTGACCACTGTGAAACCACCTCTCCCCACAGCACCGCGACCTCAGCCCCCCGTGCCAGCGTCCCTCACCCTCCGCTGTGTCCTCCCGCAGGTCTCAGGTGTGTGATGGTGGCCTACAGTCAGTCTTGTGGGTATTAGTGGAGTCTTCCAAGGCAGCTACTGGGGTGACATGCTCTCCGCCGGACCACAGTGTGCTGGTAAGGCCGGGATGGCGTCCGGCTGTCCCGTGGGCTTGGCTGCCTTTGGGGAGGGGGCCAAAGGGTGAGGAAGCCAATGTGTTGTCCCCGAGGGAATAGGTAGTGAGGCAGGCGTGACCCTGGGGTTGATCCCTGCAGGGTGGCATCGCTGCTCCTGCTGCTGCCCAGCCGGAACCACGGCCCTGCCATTCCCGCCTTTATCATTATTATTATCTGGGGCGAGGGTTTCCACAGCCAAGGAATGCCTCTCAGCTTTGAATTACCCCCGGTAATCTCATCTCCGTCCTCGCTTCCTGCCTTGGATCAACAGAGACTGAATTCCTCTTAAAGTGCAAAATTCAAGTTAACTCTCACCTTCCCAGTTCAAACCCCAGGGGCTTCAGCCACTGGGAGGAGCAAACTGGGACCAGGGGGGTCCTTTACACCTGGGATGCCAACAGTGTCCCTGCACAGGCATTTCCCACCTTGCCTTTCCCTGTCCTTGGAGTGAGGTCCAGGCACAGATTTCCAAAACAAGCCTCCCTCTCCCCCATGCTGCTGCACAGGAGTTTCCCCATGAAGGACCAGAGATGAATCACAGCCCCTTTTTCCTCCATCACAGCTGCCTTTTTTTTTTTAACACCTCTCTCTGTTGTTACAGGCTTGAAAAAAAACCCTCACACGAGTTTGGATTCCTCCAAGACTTTCCCACAGCCTCTATCACACATCTGCTCTCCTAGAAGAAAAACATTACCTAGTAATAATATTTTCCTCTTTTACACTGTATATTTGTAAGGAAGAGTGTGTTGCTCCCGAAAGCATGGTTTGACAGGCATTGTTGCAGTGTTTGAACTTTTCAAACAGAACCATATGAAAGCAGACTAAACCGAGAGCCAAGTATTTTTGTACCAAAGCTCCTCAAACAGGACAATCTTACACCGGGTTGGACCACAGGCTTTGTGCTTGACTTTTGGAAGGCGTGTAATTAAGAGTCTTATATTGTCCCCCGGCCCCGTCAGCTGCATGTCGAAGGCATGATGTTCACGCGTGTGCAGATGTCGAGACACACCACGCGGGTTCGCGGGAACTGTGCTCCGGCCGTGTCGGCGAGACGCCCGTGGACACTGCAGTATTACTGTCTTCTTCCCAGTTGTACCAAATGACAACCAGGCAGGACAATCAGGAACGTTCTCCCGGTGTTTTTTTGTACCTTAGGGCTGTGTTCGTAGCTGCTGTGCAAAGCTTCTGCGCGGGGTGCGACGGCTCGGATCAGGGATGGGCACACGGCCCGCACATGTAGCAAGGTGACAATTTGCCTCCTCCTCTTCCTCCTCCTCCTCCTCCTGCCATGGCTGCTTCAAGCTGTTACAGGCAACGTAAACTGCTGTATGAGAAAAACTCTTCCTGCTACGCCGAAGCGCTGGACTGGGGTTTTAGCACCGAGGTTATGCCAGTCCGGCCGCTCACCGTGTGGCATTCCCATGTTTCCATGTGCAAAGACAAGAAGGGAAGCTGCCAACACCCTTTACGGAGGTAGTGTACCAGCAAAGAGACTGCTTGATGTACTAGTCGCTCCTTCTCCTTGCTCCAGGAGGAATTTGCAGAAAGAAATGAACAGAGCAAACCAACCCAAAACCTCATATCAGGTCTTGGTTTCTTGCAAAGGGAGGCGCAAAGCTCCTCCTTCCATTTCCTTCCCCTGTCCTCATTCCAGCTGCAAGGAACAGTGAGCTCAGCCGCTGCCCAGGCCTCACTGTAGCTGGTTTCCCAGCTGTCCATGGCCTCATTCAGCATCATCACCTTTTCCTTCCTCCTTCCTCTTGTCCTGTGGGTGGGCCAAAATAAGACAGTTGATATTTTGGCTGTCAGGGTGGGGCAGGGGGATGAGAAAATGGGATTTTTCACGCTGGGCAACCGTCCCGTTGGAGTCTTCTGTAAAAAATGGGACTGATAGAAGTGATGTGAGAAGAGATCAAATCCAAAACAAACCTCAGAGTGGCTCTAAAAGGAACGATACCGGCGTTCCCAAGCGAGGGACTAACTCTTTTAGCAAAGTATTTCCTGTACTTTGTCTCGTGGAGAGGAGAGAAGCTTCCACATTGTCTACTCCGCTTTTGGAAATATGTTTAAAGGTACTTTTCTATTGTAATTTTTTAATAATAAAACCGGTGATTATTATAAGTTACGTGCAGAGCGTGGTTGTGTGCCGTGTGTCTGGTTAGGAGCAGGGAGAGGGATCCCAATACACCCTTCAGGGAATAGCAGCCTCCTTGCTCCCTCAGGGTATTTGAAGACACTGTGACGCTCCAGGGTGATTTTTTGGGGCAGATACCATCGTCCTGCTTGGCTCTCTTGGATCTCTAGGAAAGCTCCAAAATCCAGGCTGGAAGGATCAGCAGGCTTTAGAGAAATGACTCCAAGTTTACAAAGATGTTATCAGTTAGTTTTTAAACCTACTAATCTTGGCAGGGAGCACAGGAGCTAAGCTGCAATTTTCCATGAGCTCAGCCCCGGCCGAGGCAAACGTAACCTAGAGACGAAGGGCCAGATTAGCTTTGTATTTTTTTTTAACACGCTGGGAATTTTGAAAAACTCGGGTTCATAAGCCCAACCTAGAAATTCCTCCTCCTTTCTCCGCTCCGCCCCCACCCCAATAAATGTGACCAGAGTTCCCAGGAGCCTCAGCCAGGGAACTGGCCCAGGAGGCCAGGCTCTCAAAACAAAGTGCCAGGAGCAAGCTCCAGCTTAGCCAAGGCAGCTACAAACTCCAGGGTGGAAGGAAAAGGCACAAGGCACGGCAGTTATTTGGAACCCCTGGCTGGCAGGGATGAGTTAAGCCCTTAATATTGGATGTTAATCCCGCTTCGGCCACAGCTTTCCTTCCGAGTTGCATCCAGGGGAGAGGTTTGTTGGCAGGCACAGGGTAGGAAGGGAAGGGAGCCACAACATGCTGCTCAGCCCAAGGGCTGCTCTGAGCAGCAGTAACTGGCCCAAACCTCTGTCCCAGGCAGTGTTTTAGCGGACGCACAGATGTTTTTGGGAAGAGATTCAGCAGGAAACATCCTCCAGCTAAGAGAGCGATGAGACACACGCACACACGTCCTCCTGGACTTGGCCTGGGCACTGCATCTGCTCCGAGATGTGCCCTGTGAAAGGAAGCGGGGCCTTGCCCAAAATATTTAACCTCTTGAAATGTTTTTTTTCTTTTCCCATTTCCCCTGTAAGCCAGAATGTTTTTGGCTCCGGTCTGATCGGCGCTGCCCTCATCAGCCCAGTCCCAGCGTCCCCTTTGCCCGTGGTGACCTTTCCCCATGTGGCCGGGGGAACATTCCTTCCCCGTGACCATCGGGGCACTTACAGGAAGGCCTGAGCTGCTGGCTGAGACTGGGGGATTGCAAAACGGGATCAGGGACTCCCAGGCCAGTGCTGCCATCTGATACCAGGGATATGTCCCGGGGGATATGAACACGCAGAGCTGGAAAAACCAAACCGAGAAGATTTTGCACTCTCATTGTTTCCACTTTCCCAAGTCTTTCCCTCCCCGCTCCCCTAACACCAAGGCTAAGCTCGGGGAGGAGGGGATGCAGGCAGCTCCTTCCTGCGCATCCCTGCACAGAGGTTTGCTGACCAGAAGCAGGCTGGAAGCAGCAGGGAAGGCAGGGAAGAGCCTGGCAGGATCTACAAAGAAAAACACAGGGCTAATTGCCCACATCAGAGTAGTGGAGAAACAGGAACAAGACTGAAGAAGGAGAGCTGTAGCTCCCAGAGGACTGGGGGGGCCGGGCAGCAGTGAAGGCAGCCTGGCAGCAGCGACAGGGACCAGGGGATCCTGCCATGGGAATGGAGGCAGGCCAGCTGGGCCAGGGAGAGCAAAGGGCAGACAGAGCCGGCGCCGAGACCAGCAGCGCCCGCAGCCTGGATGGGGCAGGGAGGAGGAGCAAGCCCAGCGTCCGCTCCTTGGGCCTCCTCGGGAGAGGGGGAGAAGGAATAACAAGGCTGGGAGAGAAAAGATGAGATAGCATTGGGGTTTGGCCAGGCAGCTTTAGAGGCTGAGACACAGGCTGAGAGGGAAGCTGATGGCTAGGAGCAAAGGGGTGGGTGGCTTTTGTGAGGATCGCTGGGGCCTGGCACAGTGCTCAGCATGGATTTGCTCCCCGATTCCTAAAGCTTGGGGAAATGGAGAGGCGTCACCCAGCAAGGGTCACTGCACTGCCTGAATGCTGCCAGGCAAGGCTGCTCCGTGCTCCCTGCCAGCATGAAAAGGAGGACGTTTTAACCCAGGGAGATGAGCGGGGGTGCTGCAGATGACATCTGCCCAGAGAGCCAGCCAACACCTGAACACTGTTACCTGCCTCGCTCAGAGTAGAAACCAAAAGGATGGTGGAGCTTAAAAAAGAAAAGCTAAAAAATACCATTAGCAGGTCACTGAAATGCTGCTTCTAAAACCCGGGGAAGTCAACCATTAGCAGAGTCTGGACTTCATCTCTGCAGTCTCCATAATTAATAACCAGCTCAGGAGGGAATAAGGAACACATCCAAAGTGATGGAGGCAGGAAGAAACCGCACAAGTACTTCGGGCCTTGGATGCAAGCCCAGAAGTGCAGGTATAGTCAAAAAATTAACTTAATGGCAGGACAACCTCCTGCCTTAACCATCCTTTCCCCCTGCTGTGCTTGCACTCTGCACAATGTCCAACCCACGAGGCCGGTGCAGCCTGACACGTGGTTCCCGGCCACAGAAGCACTGACGGGTTTTCAGAGTCATGGCTGTTTTTCCTGAGCTGTTGAGTAACCCTGCAAGCCAAAGCAGCAGAAAGCAAGCCAGAGAGACACAAGAAGAACTGCTCTTACAGGATGCTGGGAAGTACCAAAGGAACCAGGGCTCAGACCCACAGGAGCATGTGGGTAAAAGGAGCTGCAGGTGGTCTCTGATTCAACCTCCCTCTCGCTACACAACTGCTGCCAGTAAGAGACTGGGCAGCCTGGTCTTGTCTGAGTGATGCTTGAAGCCTCCCTCCGTGGCAGGAGACATCTCCCCACCAGCTGTTTTTTTCCTAATATCCAAGCCAAACTTCCCACATTTCCCTATTATGTCACCTGCCATGGCTGCCAAAAGAGTCTGACCACATCATCCTCCTCACTGCCCTTCGCACATCACTTTATCTGTGATTGGATACACCCCCAGCCATCTCCTCACCACATCAGGCTGCCTCAGCTCTCCACTCCTTCTCCCAGGCCTTCTGCCCCCAGCCCTGGCCAACCTGAGAGCTCCAACCAGACCCTCCCCAGCATCCCTGGGGATGGAGTAGGGATTGAATAGAGGGAAAGGCCTAAACTGGACACAGTGTCCAGGTGTGACCTTCCTGGTGCTGAGCAGAGAACCAACAGCTTCCCTTGCTGGGGGAGGGGAAGAGAACTCATCTGGGAAGAGAACAGCTACAGCTATGCAATACCAGCATGATGGAGAGGCCGCCTTCCCGTCGGGAGCCCTGCTGTGTCCAGGCAAGCCCTCTCTTCTGGGGAGCTGCCAATCTTCCTTGGAGATGTGTCCAGAGAGCCTGCGCAGGGCTGACAACACCGACACAGTCAGGAGTGCGTCCACGAGCTGGAATGACAGACCTGAGCAGCAGTGCCAAAGCAGGCCCTCTCTCCATCCCCGGAGGAGATCGAGTCACAAACCACCTGGTTTGCCATATCCCTGACTTTGCCAGCAGTAGAAAGCCAGCACCAGCAGACTGGGATCCGAGCCCTCCTCTCCCAGATGGCTGTTCCTCGTTAGCCTTGCCAGTCTAAACCAGCACTTGGCTCTACTGGACACGCTCCCCCAGAAGCAGGAGCTGCCAGAGGCCCCCGAGGCGGTAACACACAAAGGAATTTGGGCCTGGTACATTAGCAGCGACCGGAAAAGCGAGCAACAAAGCTGGAAATAATGAGATGTCAGTACCACAGTTGCTTCTAGTCATCTGCAAAGGCAGCCCCTCCTCAGCAGCAGGTACGGGGGGCCCGGCTCTCCCTGGTGGCCTGGCACCGCCCGCCCGTGCTCATCGGAAGTGACAGCCCTCGCTGGCTGCAGCCACGTGCAGGGCCTTCGTACCCTTTCTCAGGGCTCCCTCGCCTCGCTCTCCTCCGCTTTCTAAAAGCCCTGAATGGTCGTGATGAATTATAGATTAGCTCTGGTACACATCGCCTTATGTCAGTTTTCTCATTCAACCGTACAGAATCCTGCTGTTTTCCATCCCCTTCCAGAATGATCATCATAACGGAGGAGGAGGTGGAATAACTCTGTCGGTAGAGCAACTTTTAGGAGAGAAGCCAGCAGAGCTCCACGTTTAGAGGTGTGACACACCCAGGCTACTCAACTTGACCCTTAAACAAGGAGAGCTCTGTCAGGATCAACACACCGAATCCCAGAGCTGAGGGGGAAATGTCCTTGCTCGACAGGAGCCTCAGGAGAGTGGAAGAGGCAAGTCCTCACCTGGCAGGGACAGGTAAAGGTGGCACTGAGATGGGTTTGCCAAAAAACCTTCCTGAAGTGCAGGAGACCAAAGTGCCTGCTGTGGACTAGATGGTCACTGTAAGACACTTCCATCTGAAATATTCTACTCCGTGTTCTCTGCCCAAGTCCCCTCATCTTCCTGGATAGCAGCAGATGCTTCCAGGGAAGGAGGGGAAAAACGGGGGCTCCCAGGAGAGAACATGATGCCTCTCAGCAGCCCTTTGCAATGCCAGACTGAGGGAAGAAGGGTTTTGCCAAAGAGAGCGAGCTGAGGGCATGATGGTTTTGGCCAGTGGGAGAACCATCCTGCCAGACAGAGAATACAAGAAAACACCCTGGAGAAAGATGAAACAGGTTTAAGTTTTTAACAGCTGAACTTCAGTGAAAAGCCTGATCTGGACATGAATAATGTGAAGAGACTGAAGTGGACTGGAGTGGTACTAAAATGCTTTTAGCAAACAGACTCACTTTGATGTAGTCAGAGATGTTTTCAAGTCATATAATTTGATTTGTAAGAGAACTTGGAAAAAAAAGTTAAGGACCACTGGGAGCATCTTTGACAAAACCCAACCCCTGAAAACCACATTAAAAAAAGGAGCTCAGGCTCCTCTTTTTTTTTCTTTTTTTGACAGGCTGAGAAAATTGGGGCTGTTCAGCCTGGAGAAGAGAAGGTTGAGTGAAGACCTCATAGCTCCTTCCAGTATCTGGAGGGGCCTACAAGGAAGCTGGAGAGGGACTCTTCATCAGGAACTGCAGTGATAGGACAGGGAGGATCTAAGCTTATTGTCTGAGCATGTTTCCTTCACTGCTGCTTGTCTGTAGTCCATGCCACCTCTAACAAGACAATGTGAGCTTCCCTTATTTACCCTAACAAGTTGCAAAACTTATTTATGCCCTCTCTGCTACTATGGCAGAGGGGAAGACATCCTCCAGTGAGACAAAGCCTCTCATCCAGGCTTTCCAACTGGACACCACCTGGACTGTTTTGTTCCTTTGAACACTGGAGCCTGACAATGCCAGCACAGAGCTCACAGTCAACCTTGCTTTCCTGCTCTCCCTTTTTGGACCTAACATATTTTTAATCTTTTAAAGTGGCTGGAGGCATTTTCTTTAGACTCCTCTATTATCTTAATCACTTGAGCAGAGAAACAAAGCAGGCAGTCTACCTTACTCTCTAAACCTGCTTTGGTTCAGAGAGAAAGGGCAATGCTACACGAGATGACTGGGAAGTTACTCCATAAACCCCCCCAAAGGTAAGAAAGGCAACTCAGAGCTCTGCTGTTGTCCAGGCACCACCATCAAAAAAATCACTGCTCAAAAATCGCAGCAGATGGAAGGGAAATCTTTTTTTCTTGAGTGAAGATGACAGAAGAGGGGTGAACAGTTTTGCAAGTGTGGTACTTAGAGCTGTAACGGAAAACTAAAAAGCTCCAAGAGGAATTGTTTGTGCTGACCTGGAAGATACAGGAAAGAAAAACAGTTTCAAAACCGGCTGGAGCAGCATGCTTTTAGAAATATATATATTTAAAAGGCATGAAATATATATAGATTAAAAAAATAAGAGAAGAAACCTCCTAACGGCATTTAGCAACTCTTTTAACCAGGGCTGACATGTGCAACGCTGGGAGCACTGTCTGTCTCTCAAAAGAGCAGCCTTGAAAATCAGAAGGATAAACGCTGCACTTCCAGCAGCACATTTCCCCCAAGCTGACAGAACTCGTTCAGTGCAGCAGCAACAAAGCCTCATTCTTCATCTGCTCACGTGCCCAGGCCCGGCGGCCTCTGCTTCAACCCCGGGTGCATCAAGCAAGCCAGGAGCTCGTGCAGGGGCAGCAGGGACGGGATCTGCCGTCCGTGGGGGGCTGCAGTCACCTCTCTTATCTCTGATCCTAACCCTGAAAGCGCAGGGAAACTGCTCCTCTCCCGCAGCGCCACGAAAACAATATCAGCATTGACCGACTCTGGTTCGGAACATAAAAATAAGTTATCAAAAGGACATAATTTGGCCACGATCCACGTTGGGCTGTGCTGCACAGAACATCAGGCAGCTACAGGGAGCTTTCACTTAAGGTGGTTCCTCCCCTCTCTCCAACCAACACCGATAAAAAGATGACACCATTAGCCCAGAACAATAAGCCACTGAGAAGATAAAAATACAGCAAAGATTCCTTTACCTCCTTGAGAAGGAAAACAGGCACAAAAGATGCTGATTCTCTCATTCTTTCAGGAAGCAACACTGGAAACCAGCATTGTAAGTTTATTACTTAAAAAAAAAAGCTTCAGTATTACACCGTTGTTTTATTTCCCTCCTGTCCATAGAGCAGAACGTGTAATGCACTTGCACCCACGACAGCGTGATGCAATTCCTGATTAGCATTAGGAAACTGTGGCTGCATCCCATCCTGCAGCCTGCTGGGATTTTTGGGAGAGGGAGTTCTCTGAGTTTGAGTCTCAGACATCACGGACTTTCAGAAAAGCTCAGTCCCTTGGCAAGGAAGAAGCATACAAACCGTGGGTGTATTTGACTGTGAAAGAAACTTTGCCTGCAGTGATTTTAGGGAAGAGAAAAGGTTTTCCTGAAACAGGTAAAACAAATGCTGTATTCAATCCCACTAGAAAGCCCCTTGTAAGTAACTCCAGGTAAATACCCATTAAGCAATGTAAAAGCAGAGTTAAGCACTGAGCAGGAATTCCTGCATTACACGCTGAGCACCATTTACCACCCTACGCCAAGAGGCAACTAGTGAGAATCTCTTACTCTAAAGAAACGTTTCCCAACAGCTAATTAGATTAACCTCTACATTTAATAGCTCATACTCGCTCTCAAACTGACCTGTTTCACCTTGGCAGTTGCTGGGGTGGGGGAAACACATCACATTATTATATACAGTCAGTCCTTCTGTGAGCAGACACCGAGCCCCAGCGGCAAAAAGCCCTGTCTAAAAACGCGCGTTTGCTTCAGAATTCAACCGCTCACTGCTTGCCAGGAACCACATCAGAGTAATCTTTTAATACTCCAACCAAGTGGTCATTGTGAGTCTTAAACCGACGTTTCTTCTGAGAAGCAGGTTTCTTCCTCCTCTGAATGGGAGCCTGCAAGAAGAAACAAACAGGAGTCAGGAAATATGCGACATCTGACCTGGTGCCTGACGCTGTGCTGGTCATCGGTGCTGTGAAAGATGAGCCCTGCCTGAACCAGGGGTGGGCAGGGAAGGGAGGTGCTGGCTTGTTTTGGCAAGAAGCAACAGCATCCAGTTCCAATCCAGGCAGGGAGATGACCCTGGGGACAGAGCAGAGCCTCGGTATCCCAGGCACAGTAGTAGAGCCAGTGTTCGTAAGTGAAGTTTCCAAACACTCCCACACAGCTACAGAAGCAGGTACACGTCCCACAGTTCTATCCAGAATCCCATCAGGATTTCATAGCTATTTAGCTATTTTTCACTAAAGTGAAAAAAAAACCCCAAAAACAAACCACCTTTCTCCCAAAATACTTCTACTCGTAATGTATCAGCTTCAAGCAGAAGCTTCCACTTAGGAGCTGACATGGATTTCTGGCGTCTGCCCTCTTTCTGATGCTGCTGCTTGGATTAATTACACTGTCTCAAACAGGTTATATAGAAATCACTGACTGGTGGCTGCAGCACTGGTTTTTGCAACTTTTTAAAACTGGACACACTTTCCAGAGCCACACAAAGCTGTGCACAGGCTCACCAACACATTCCAGAACTAACAGTGCGGGATAAGGAAGGGGGAATCTCCCAGGGAGATGTGCAATTTGTATCTCTTACTATTTTCTTTGGTCCGGTTTCCTGCATGGAAGAAATACCCTGTCGTTTCAGATACTCTTCTATCTTCTCCTCATCCATAGAATCCACGGGAATGCTCCTCCACAGCTTCTGAAATTCTGAAAGACCAAACAAACCCTGGTTTTATATGGCAGTGATCAAGCCCTTGATTTCAAACACTGAAACACTGTCAGTCTGTCACTGCCAGCAGGCACCCACTTAGCACAGCCTTTACCCACTCCAAAAGCTGAAAGCGCTTCCAAAGAACACCCAAACCCCAAAAAAGATCAAGCCCTAACCAACAAAACAACAACAACAGAACACCCTCAAGCTAAACTGCACTCCAGCATCAGGAGCACCCGCAGGCAACCTGTGCTTTTCATGTTTATTTGCTACGGAGTTTCTTTTTGCCTGGCATCTCTAGAGCTGTGTAGGCTGCAAACGAGTTTCACAGATCTTGGTGATGGGGAAAAAAAAAACTAAATGGCAACTTCATTTACACATCTTCAGCTGCCAGTGTCTTGGGAGACTTGTCAACCCATTGCCCAATTTACTGAGGATTCAAGTCATTTACTTCAGTGGGCCTGAGCTTGTTTATCACTGTAATATAATCCACGCCAGTGCTGTACAGATAATAAATTACTAAAATTCCTCCGGTGTTAAAAAGAAGAGAGACACCTTAAAAACCACAGCAGCAGGAAAACAGACAGAGACAGTAAGTCTTAATTAGAGCAGCTGCCATCTGCCTGCACACTTTCTGCCTCACGTAAAGTTTCACAGAGCCTCTGGAATGCCTTCTCCAGGCAGCGGCTGGTACGATCCTACCTCCCTTCACTCCCCAGGCAGGGAGTTAAGATACATCCTGTCAGCAGGTTTGGCTAACAAACTATAAATAAAACACGAGGCACACATAGCAACGCAAGATTAAATTTTTCCCCTTTATTTCCAGATAAATTTAGTATACAGTTGTCAAAACAACTGCAACTCCTGCATTCTTAAGGATCTGTCCTGTGCATTCTTAAGGATCTGTCCTGAGATGCTCCAGGGACAGTTTGCCACGGATACACCAGCTCTGGGCAGTGTACAAAAAGGGTAGGTAGGTAACCAACTTGGTTCCTGCACTTGGACCAATTCCCTTTCTAATGCTCCTTGTTTTTCTACGGACCCACACGCTTCAAGTCTCAGGTGTTTCTTTTCTTCCCCTTGCCAACAGTAAGGAGCTGTTCCAGCTTTCCAGGAAACAAAAGAGAGGAATTTCACTGGTGAGGAACAACAATGTTCATTTTTGGTAATGCAGCATTTATGAAGAGAACCAAATCTTGTCAAAACACCACTTTTGGTTACAGGGAGCCAGCGCTCAGCCTGTGTCTCACAGAGGCTCTACAGCACCCCGGGATCAATGTCCAGACCCCTTAATTCAAGGACTGACATTGTAGTCAAGACATTCTCTGTCTGCTCATCCATTCTGAGGGGGATTCCAGGCTTTTGGCATAGCTGGCAGTGCCTGCTATCACACATCATTCCTCACCTTATCCTGCTGCGGGAGGTGGAGAAGGTTTGTACTCTTATTTATAACATCCTGAAACAAACACAGATGATGTGTGTCCTCACTGGAGTTCAGGATATATGGACAAATATGCCCTGGTTCTTAAAAAAGAAAAAAAGCTGAGGATAGGTCCTTAAGGTTAAACTGGTCTACATTCTTCTGGGGAACAGAAGTGAAAAATTAAACACTAGAAAATAAATGGTCAGCTCTTCAAGGATCAGCATGCACACAAGTGCAGATCACAGTTAATATCTAACTACAGTGTTCTGCATTTCTTGTAATGCAGAGGTTATGCCATCATTCCAGCTTCACATCCACCCTTTCAACCTGGCCAAAAAATATGAATGGAACATTCACCAAGAACCGAAAGAGCAAAGCCAAAATGGACTTTACATACAGATAATTTAATCCACTAATTGGCCCCACCAGAACCACTGTATCCTATTTTGCAACTCCATTTAAAAATTCCTTCATAAATCAGGCTTCTTTCAGCACTAAGGCTTTGACTGCAGCAATTGCAAAAGCATCTTATTCCCATGCTGGAGCTCCATGTAGGGCTTTAAAACACTTCACTGCCCAGGAAAGGGGGAGTCACAACAACACGGAAATACTCTGTGTTGAAGGATTGGTGTGGAACTAAAAGCACAGGATAAAGGTGGAGAAGCACACGGAGCTGTCACCCTTCAGTGCATATGAGCTGTCTGCATTTAGGGTGCCATCTAAAAGGGAAGGGACAGCCATCCATCATCTCATCACAAAACCGACTCCATGTAACACCAGACACTGGGCTAAATGCAAGGCCTGAAGAAAGAGAGCAGCTGGATGGCTGGCACTGAACCATTTCCACATTACCTGTCAGATTTAAGTCTCCAAGGACTACGCCCCTATCAGCCAGGGAAAGTTTAGACCTTGGGAATACACTCTCTGAATTATTGTGACATCCTCTCTGAAATATGAGAGCCTGTGGGAAAAGCTGGCAATAACTGCAGCTCTCAAGAAACAACCCTCTGCATTTGTAGCTGTGGTACCTCTGCACCTCAAAAATGATACCCTTGACCTGAGATAGGAAGAGATTTCTCCCCATTTCCTTGAGAAAGATCTGAAATGCTGTCACCCTGGCCCTTTGCTGTGTGTCTGAAGAGCAAACAGAGACAGAAGGCAGCTCCTAGGGAAGGTTTCAGTACACAGGATCCACTTTTTACCATGTCTCTCTTTTCTCTGACGACAGGGAACAGGCAGATCAGTGCTGGGCTGAGGAGCAGGAAGGGCATTGTTGGAACAGAAAGCTCACCACATGCTGGCCTGCTCCAGCCAGGCACGGAGAGCAGGTTGGGATGCACACATTCCTGCAGTGTGTAGCCATTATAGTTACAGAGCACATTCACTTTTCCTTCTCTGTGTCCTGTTAACTGATTTTTACACCATCACACCACGGTGAAGGTGAGAGACTCTTCTATCAGAGCCACTAAATTATTTTATAGATCAGCCAGAGCAAGTGTAAAATGGGTATGGAAGGAAAAAAGCAAGGCTTCACCTGCCCGCAGCAGGCTGCATTCAGGCAAGCTGACAATCTGCTTTGACAAGACAGAGCCCAGAAAAAATCCCCTGGGGAGAAAATTCCCTCGAGTTTCTGGCCAAAGCCAGGCAGGTGCTGTGAACCCTCAAGGAGATTTGCATTTTCCACAGAGCTTTTAAGTCCTGACTCCCGTGCAAGAGGCAGAAAGCTGTGATCCCAGCACTGAGGTAAGTGTGAGGAACAAATCCTATCTGTGGTATCTTGCAATTTGATCACTAAAATATTTTAACTCAGAAGCTTGACAGAATCAACACTAGTACCAAGGCAGCCTGCTCCCTTGCTCCTCCAGAGAGCTAAATTTTGGTCTTTCAAGTAATGAGAGGAGGCAATGAGACCAGGAGCTGACTGAAAAGCCAGTTTAGGTGTTCGATGACATCTCCGGCAACATGATGTCTGCACACACAGACTTAAAACAAAGAGCTCTGACCAGCAGAAACCAAAATGTAGCTAAGCAGAAGGCAGCAAAACAAAGATTTTGCAAACCTCTTCTCTCTCTGAAATTTCCAAGGGGCAAATACTCAGTTGCCTCCATTTTACTGCATCACAAGGTGCCTCATAAATGAAAACAATTTGCACTGACATTCCCTGAGCGATTATACTCCTAAGACACTTCCTTCCTATAAATGCTTACATTTGGGGAACGGAGTCATGGGTAAATGACTGCGTGGTGACTTTGGAGCAGCTTATCCTGCACTTCTCACTGCCTCACCTGCTCTTGCAGAAAGGTTGAGATGGCTTTGGAGATAAACTGACATATCATGCTGGTAATAAAATCTGCCAGAGATTAAAACCAGCTTAAAAATCTCCACTGAGCTGAGCCAAAAGCTTAGCACAGGACAAGAACAGACAATAACAGGGCAGAAGGGAAGAAACGACTGAGTAGAGGGGAAGATGGAGTCCTGCTTCCTAAAAGTCCCAGGGAACGCAGCACTGGATTTATACCAGAAGGAAAAGGTGCTTAATGTTAAATCTGTGCTGTCCCTGGACCACCAGAGCCGTAAGTCAGCACTGATCCCAAGCAATTTTTATGCTGTTAAATTTAAGAGGCTTTGGCCATTCTCTAAATCTCTTCAAAGGTGCTTAGGAAGAATTTCAAAAAGCCACATAATTAAGTATCCGAATTTTTTTAACATTCAAATACTTCCTATAGTGCATTGAGCTGGGAAAGATATCATCTCTAGCAGTTAGGCAATCAGACTGGCCTTTCAGCATTCAGCACAGGGGTGAAAGCCTGGTTCACATGCAAAGTGCTTCGCCCCAGCACAAAAAGGCAGCGCTTGACTTGGCTGAAGCACCTGAAATCTGGCCCGGCTTTTATAAACGCTTTCAGCTCCACACCACTGACAGAAGATTAATTAGCCAGGAAGTCCAGAAGGAACACATGCAATCTGAACCCTCCTTGGCTAATCACATAAAAGGAAGAACAAAAGCTGTTCCTTGCTGCTAAAACCTTCCCCAGTACCCTTGAGATCACGATATATAGGCACCGCTCTGCTGCTGCGGTACATTGGGATTTATTTTCACAGGGGGAGAAAGGAAAGCTTGTTCAGCCATCAAGGGGCAGAGGCAGGCGCTGCCAGAAAGCAGGTCCTGCCACTGCTCCAGGCAAGGAAATCCAAACTGCCCCAGCAGCTCCTCTTTCCCTGCTGATGGAGCTCAGGCAGCGGTGGGAGAGGATGCCCAGCTTTCCGAGGATATTAATCCCAGCCAACACACGTTCTGAATTGGAGTGTCATACGGCAGCACCACGCACCGAGGAGCACAGAGCCCCCATTTCTAAGGATAAACATTAAACTAGAAACATATTTTGAACTGTCATCAGCTGCTAGATCAAAGACTCTGCCAACACTTCAAGGCTTATTTTGCAGTCTTCTAAAAACCTCATTTTAACGTTGCCGGAGATAATGAGCTGCAACAGCACTGCTAAGGCAGAGACGTGTCATAACTCATCCTGCACACAGACAACCCTGCCAGTGGCTCCCTTGGAGACACCCTTCTGGTGCTCTGGAAAGAATCCTAAAGCGAAAGTGCTCGGGAAGGATGGGTTTTCTTCATCTCAGGATAACACAGTTCGGGAAAAGGACCTGTTCCAGCTGCAATGAGTGAACCTGCTCAGGGACAGTTTAAGCATTGCAGCGAATAAGGGCAGATCACAACAGTCACAAAAAGAGAAAGTATTCCTGCTCCCTCTCGGAACAAAGCATCAAAAGGAAAACCAAAACCAGCAGGAACAGAACAACAACAACAGAACATCACTTCTGGATCAGACGGGAAGCTGCTGCCACCTGCGGATAAAAGGAAGCAGAGACACCTTGAACTACAAGCGCTGCAGGCTGGATCCTTTTGTGACACACACTTAAATGCCTTCCTTCAGCGGGAGGTTGAGACAAACGGCTCAAACACTTTGTTTCGAGGAGTTTTAAAGGGGTTTTTTTAACCTCTTCCTCCCTCTCATAGCAATAGCCTGCACTGTTTGTTCCTAAACAAGGATGGTTGTGTTCCAGTTATCCGCAAGAAGATTGAACAAGAGGAAACATTCAGCAATCACGACTGTGAGACAACCAGTGGCTGCTAAAAACTTAAAAGCTTTGTCATAAGAGCTACTGCAAGAGCACTTCTAAATGTTTTGGCCATCTTCAGACCCCCAAAAGCTGTGGGCTGACGGACTGAAGAGGCACTATGTGAACAGGATGGCAGTGTTCATGGTAAACTCCTAAGCATTTGGGAGTCAGAAATTCCCCAGTCAATGCATTCTGCATTTCACATATAGTTCTGCTGCCATTATCAAGAAATGACAGAAATTACCACTTAAAGAAATTCACTTCAACATTTTGAAGCATTTTTTATATTTTTAAATGCTGGAGATGTCACGTCTACTTTATATTTATACAATGCAATGGCTTTATGTGGCATGTTACCAGAACAACAAATTAACAAAGTGTCCAGTGCTGTTGAGTCATTTAGAGCAAAATTTTCTGACACAGACTTTCCCCTCCTTTCTGCACTTACAGGCACCTGATTTTGGCATAAATGTCATTACTGGAATACACCCTGATTTCTGTAATTAATTTCTGAGCACAAAATTGCACTAGAGGATTTTACCACTATTTGTGACACAGAAAACACACGCTGCACTTGTCAAGTCCAAAATCTACCCCAGCTCTGGGCAGCAGCACTACCCCACATCTGTGCTCTCATTCCTCCCAGCTGTAAACTACCCCTTTTCAGGAATTTTGCTCACAACTCCTCCCTCTTTGCTTCCTCCTTCTGTTCCATTAGTGGCTTCTCGCTGCATTCACCAATAAAAGGCACATGGTTAATTAACTGGGGAAAAAAAACAACAAAAAACTTGCACCCACAAGCCATTCTTTGGGGGTTTTTTTGGCTGCCCTTCACACAGCAAAATGTTAGATGCCATTTTAGTCTCAGTCAGGTGATTTTTAGTCCCATGTACTGCTATCCCTGAAGACAACTGCTGGATTCCTGATGCCACATTCCAATGTATCCATCATAAACCAGAGGATATTACCCCTGGACTCGCTGCTTTTGTTAGCCTTGTGATAATATAAACATTCTCCTGACATCTGGATACACCCAATATTTCATTAGCACCTTAAAAGACTGCCACGCCTGAAAACTGCTTATACCCAGAGCTGCTTCAATGAGTTCAAACCAACTGCCAGGGAAACCTACCTAAACCAGCACCCACCTTCATCCACAGCAAAGTGACAGCTCTTGTCGTTGTAGAAAAGAATTTTCTTCTTATCAGGGCGATTAACAAAGATGATCTGGTCCCCTAAAGCCTCGAAAACAAATGCAAAAGAGCAACTCAAAATCACTTCCAAGCATAAGGTCTCCGACTCGAACAAGGGATGCAAATCTTGTGCTACAAAAGGCACGACAAACTATGTAAGATGTAGAATAACTGGCTGGGTTGGCTGCACTGCACGTGCTCCTCACCTTTATAGCTTTCTGTGCGTTGGGCAGCCCTTCCTCGATGTCTTCCAAAAGGATTCCTCCCAGGCCTCGCTGGTCATGCTTGTCCAAGAGCCTGAGCAGAGCCTTTTTGTCTTTCAAGTTGTACTTGGGTTTGAAAGCATACTTCCCATCCACAACTTCTATTTTCGGGTTGTTGACTAGAGCCTGCGACAGAGACAGAAATTTTAAACTTTGAAAAAGTGCACACGCTCATTGGTTTTATTCTGGTGTGGTTTTGAGCATATCGGCCACACTTTACAGCTCCAAGGTTGGAGGTTTGAGCTGAAAATTATTTTAAATCCTTGGATTTAATTATGCCTAGGCATAATTCATCACAACACAGAGAATGTACTCAACTTTGGTGCTGCAGGGTATTTGTTCACCTGTTCTCATCTGGCAAAAGTACAGGGATAATTTTATATACGCTTCTCGGGAGGAGCTTTTTCGTTCCATTTTGATATTCTGGTTCATTTTGGAAGCAACCTGGAGCTACCTTTTGAAAGACTTCGGCAAAGCCAAGCTTCCCTCACAAAAACCACTGCCAGAGTGGAGGTTTCTGTTCCCCAGAACAAAGGAATGCTACAGTCTGTATTAGGTAGAACCATCCCAGTTTTACTGTGCAGAGAGGTACAAGATTCACACTGATGTGAATCTAAGTAGTTTCTTAAGGAGGGAACACATATCTATAGAGCTTGAAACTAAATAAATGTGTATGATTCGGGTTTATCACAATCCTTTATCTTTAATTAAAATCTAAACGTATGTTTTCTTCACCTCGCTCATTAACCATTGCTTCTGTTTGAGTCCAATATCTAAATGCTGTGTTTCATCCAAAATCTCTTCAAGGGTTAATGGATGTGTATCACCCCGCTGGTGCCGAGTCTGGAAAAGCAAACAGAATCTATTAGAGCTCTGTAATCACTTTATTCAGCAACTCAATTATCATAAAGTAACTAACATTGGCACCAAATTACACGTTCATCTTGATCAATAGGTCATGAATTCTAAAAGCTGACAGCAGCTTGCAACTCCTGCAAGCAAAACCCATTACCCTGGTAGTAAAGTGACCTGGGACAATTAGGATTTCAGTAATGGAACAACGTGCTGACAATTTTGTTTACTGACAGCACTTCAAATTTAACAAGCAGTTTCTTGAAATTCTCACTCCTGCAGTTAAAGAATTTTGGAGTTTGAAATATTCAGCATCTTTCAGCTACCACGGGAGATTAAATAATCAAAGTATTTAAAAACATGGTAGTTTTACACCAAAACACCATACCTTCATATAATTCACTATTTTAGCAAGGACTCCAAACTTGTAGCCAGAGCCTCCTGAAAGGGCTTTCAAGTTAAATGATCCATTGCTGTGATCTACAAAGGGAGAAAACAAACAATTTAATGATGCTTCAACACCACCCTGCTGGTTCTGAGCTCTGTCTCCTTCTGACTCTACTTTCAGAAGGTTTCAGAATGACATCTATGGACAGAAAGGTGCGTGGCAGGAGCAGACACCCTCGGGATTCTGTCCTAGCACACGTGTTGATCCAGATCCAGTCGGTGGACACGGCTTTGGAACATTTCTGAGCAGAGCTCCACAAATAAAAAGTTGCCTGGGACCTGACCTTTAAGACAGCAGCAAGTGACTGCTGCGTTATGACCATAAGAGAACATGTTTAATTCGGTGGCTTAACATCCCATAATCATTTACACCACATTAATCCAGGCTGAAATAATGCACTGCGTTGGCTCTACTGAGATAGCTGAGATGGGGGCAGAAAGTTTCCCTTCTTCCCAGAAGGCATTCAATGGTTACACAGCAGGTAAAGGAAGGCTGTGATTTTTTTTTTATTTGTTTACTGTTTAAAGTAGCTGTAGTGGAGAAATTTATTAAACAGACCTCTATAAATTCAAAACAATTCAACCTGGTCTGTTGCACCACTGGAACAACAATTCAGAATCCCCTCTGTTGTCAAATCTTTATCGCGTTGTTTCAAAAATTCTTGCAAGGTTGTTAATGACCATTTCATTAACTTCAGCTCTTAGCACAGCACATTAAACACAAATATCCACAAACCACTATCACAAGCCACAGACCCATTTGCCAGCACAGGGTTGCTCAAACCTAATGGCAACAGCTTTTTGGAGTTTCAGCTACTCCAGGAAAAGAACATCTCTTCGTCACCACGGGAATTTTTTTAATCCACTGGTAATTTCTAAGCACATCTGACAGGACAACAGGTACCTCAAAGATACTGAGCTCCTACTATTTCTGTGGAAAAATCAGCGGAGGGTGTGAAAAAAACCAGAATTATGTAGCTGACATTGTGTTAGAGACTTCACATAGCACAACAATTCTAAAATTAACGTAGAAGAATCAGTGCAACTCCAACTGCTGAAGAACATTTTATTCTGGTTACTAAACTAAGACTGAAAAAAGGGAGAAAAACAAAAGCCAGCTTCCTCTGAAAAGACATCCCGTAGGGATTTTCCCCCGCAGGGTTCCCTTTTAACATTAAAAATTAATGTCTATGCAGGATATTTTATAAATAGATAAAAATCCTATGTGTAACTTCAAACAGTGAAGTGATTAAAATAAATTCAGAGGTAACACCAACAGTTAAGACAACCCATCATGTCTTTATTCTGTCAATTGAATCGGGAAGATCATCTTGTTTAATCTGCCTGGTACAGCCTGCTACAGTTCATGACAGGGGAATCCAAGCACACGGGGAGGCTGGAAATCTGCAGATATTAACACTTCAAACGTCATGGTCTGACGGCTGACTCCAGCACAAAGCAAAGCAGGGTCGTGGCCACTGCTGCACTCCCAGCCCGCTCTGCTGCTAACGAGCTCATCGCGTCCCAAAAAAACAGGGGCGGGGAGGGTTTTGTTTCTTATTCCAGACTGTACGAGTCATATTTATGAATGATTTACTCCTGGGGTTGAGGGCTCGATGCAAATGAGCACAAAGGAAGTTGTCAGCAGCATCGTGCTCTGGCCAATGGTAGGAAAGCTCCATCTTAGCTGTGCCATAAGGCTGCACTAAAAAAAGGGACCAGAACGGCGCTCTCGCAGCATCCTTTCACACAAGAGGTAGGTGTGTATCATTTTATAACGTTCTCTTAGGTTTATCTCGATTGCTGAAAGAAAATATGCTTGTAAGCTGCGAACCTGCAAAAGCTGCTTGGAATCAGGGTGATTTTTTCCCCTAGGTTTGAGCAGGGTTTAATCCCGCTGAACGCGGAGGAGCTTGTCTTGCACGGTCAGACAAGCACTTTCACCATCTGTGCACTAATGGAAAATTGATGACCACTCCATCTTACAGCAAAGCTAACACCAGCAGCCAAGATTCAGTGAACAAAATGGATTTCATCCTTGCAGGGGAGGTGGCTCGTTTCCTGCAGCCTCACGTTGCCCGTGATTGATTCTGTATGTTTTTAGAGAAACGCCAGTGAAAGGCTTTTCCTTAAAACAAAGACAGCTCGACCTGAAACGTGAGAAATGCCACCTCCCAGGGGGTATTCCGTAAATTAGGCTGCCTAAAAGAGGTCTGGGTGTGCGTGGATGTGCGAGAAACCTGTTCTAGAAATGTGTTATATCGGGGTAGGGTGAAAATCCCGTGGCGTGTTATTACCTTTGGAATATCGGAGCAGCCACAAGGCGAATGGACAGGTTAGAATCCATCTGAGATTTGTAAATGCTTTTACCTCAAGATGTCTATTCAGTGGTTGCTTAAACAGGACTTCCCTAGTACTGCATTAAAAGGATTTTTTTTGCCAGTCATTTCCCTCTGTTCCACGAATATGGTTTCAAATAAAGCTGCTCCTCTGCAGTGCCTAAAGATGGTAATGCTTTTAAATTAAAACCCAGTACAGATATTAGAGGAGCCAGTTCATTAAATATTTAACTCCCTGCATTTTGGGTACGTATAACAGCTGACTTGATTTCAAATCACTGGCTGATGATGTGTATTTGAACCGTGTCCTTACAAAATAAGTGAAACTGCAGGAAAACAGCCCATTTTTGACAGCTTTCAAGGACATTAACCTTAGTGCTGTGGTAATTCTGAACACCCAGCAACAGCTACTTCAGTCATGTATTTTAATAATTACAGCTATGAGTAGCTAATCTTTATCTGCCTTGCTTTATTCAAATCTAAGGAAATCATCATCATCCTCAAGGGGCACAAACCACCTCCAGCAAGGCATTAAATTCCACCTCCTGGATTAAAGATGAGCGTGCCCTAATGGTGGCTGTGGAGTGGGAAGGGGGGTGGATGCTGCACTGTGCCTGGCCAGCCATGCCGTGCCGTGCCCAAGACAGAAAAAAATTCTAAAAATAGTAAATTTTGCATCACATGAACAGTTCATTTTTGTGCCCATGTGTTTACAGAACGAGCAAACTTACATGTTACAGATTCCAGCAAAACCCTCAGTCTTAGAAATCTGTTTACAAAGTTCAAAACAAAACTGCTTTGTTTCCCAAGAATATCCTCTTGCCATTTAAAATACACAATTAAATCCTGGTTATTTTAATTACTCCTTTAAGGGGACTCCAAATCCTTTTATTCAGCCCACCCTCTCTCTCTCACAGATTTTCAAATAAGTCTTCAGGTCACCCCTTTAAAAACCCTCCTGACTTTTAGCCCCAAACAAGTCGGCTGAGTTTCCTTACCAGACTGTGACCAAATCAAGCCAGGACCTGACTCAACTCAGGAGTATTTTTAGCTTGGGTTTGCTCTCTGTAAACTTTTGTTTAAGAAAAAAAAACACCAACAAACAGTTTCATTAATCCTACCCATCTCAGTCATACTTTGTATATTCAATTACTAATTTGTGTATTCAATTACAGATTTAACAGAGGAAACAGTAAGTTACTGCAACTGCTCCAGTAAATGTCTGTATGGAATGCTAATGCCAGGTACCTTCCCAACCACAAAGGTGTTCTGTTTCAATTTAAATCCATTAAAGACAGAAGGACAAAGAACAAAATGTATAATATTTGAATGATAAAAGTAAGACACAGATAGCAAGCTGGTTTGGCTGCATCATCCTG
Source organism: Lepidothrix coronata (assembly GCF_001604755.1). NCBI lineage: Eukaryota > Metazoa > Chordata > Aves > Passeriformes > Pipridae > Lepidothrix > Lepidothrix coronata. The sequence continues at coordinate 53,559 of NW_016690568.1, forward strand.
ATTTTCACTATATACCTTTTTCTTAAATAATTCCACAGAAATGAGGACAGGTGGTTAGACTGCTTAAAGACAGCAGCTTTAGTACACACCACCATCACCATGCTCCACCTAAAAACTCCTGGCTATTTCCTCAAGGAAGTATGGAGATCTGACTCCATCTCTTTCTCCCACACCCAGTTTTAAATTGCCTGAGGGATTCAAAGGTTATTATGACATCCTACAGCACGCCATGACAGGCAACCAGGAGTTACTGTGGCTCCTTGGACAATTCTTACTACATAAGACTACAAAACCAAAGGCAGATTTATAAACCAAAGCCAACTTTTGCTTCATCTCTCCCTGTATCCCCAAGCAGCCTCTTCTGCTGGGTGCAAACACACAGCACTGGAGCCAGGGAGACATTCCTTCCCCAGCAGTTAAGCAGAGCTGAAAATAAGAAATCAGAACTCCTCTGAAAGGGTTGGGTTTTCCTTGGTATAAATCCCAATGACCACGGCAGCACAAATGGGATTTCCAGCGGTCGAAACCACTGTACACCTTGAAAAGTATCTCTGTAACTTTTCTGTCTGTGCACAGAAGTGAAATAAAGAAGCCAAGCTCCCTCATTCCTGAATAACTCACACCATGTGATGCCTGCACAGAGCAGACACTCCCGAAATAAATGTTCCAGACCAATCGCAAAGTTGTGCATTTGGAGTGTGACACTTCTGTGAGCAAATATGAGTATGCAACCATCCGTGGCTGTAGGAGGTGTGAGCACTTAGTCTGAGCTGAAGTTCTTACAGTTTGTGATAAAAAAAATCACAGCGTGTCCTTGACTGACAGCCCTCAACAGCTTTGTTTTTGTGTTTCAGCCCCCAGATCTGTGACGGCGAGCACGCTAAGACAACTCCTGAAGAATGGCAACCCTCAACAGCACTCACTGGAACGAGACTACATCCATTTCCCAGTATCTGGGCTTCCAAGTGCAAAAAATTTACCCTTTCCATGACAACTGGAACACTGCCTGCTTTGTTATCCTGATCATATTCATCTTCACTGTGGTTTCTCTGGTGGTGCTGGCTTTCCTCTATGAACTGCTGGACTGTTGCTGCTGTGTGAAAAACAAGACTGTGAAAGACTTGGAGAACGAACCCAATCCTGTCAGAGCCATGCTGAACAGCTTCAGGAAGCGTGAAACGGAGGTGGTGTAGGAGGGACTGAGCACCAGCACTTGGAGAACGTTTGACACCTTGAATGAAGCCTCTTGTACCTTACAAATGAGCAAGTCACATGCTTTCTTGTTTTGGTCTTAAATATAACAGGTTGTAATTTTCTCTCTGGATGTGAACTGGAACAATTGGCAAAGGCTTTCCAAGTGTTTAGCAGAAGGACAATCTGTTGCAGTGTTATGGGGGAAGAAAAGATTTTTTTGTTTTAAATGAACTTTTGCTGTTTATATTGAGTGACTAGCATAGAATTTTGTCTACCTGACTGAACAAATGTTGCCTCGTGTGCATAAATCTGTGTTGCTTAACCAGAGAAAACGTTTATAAAAATGCTCAACAGTCTGATCACACCCAGTGCAAAGACACAGCAGTGCCATCCCACCAAGTCAACTGCACAGAGACAGGACAGACAGACCAGGGGTGAGAAAAGACATAGGAGAGAAGGGTGTGGACGGCAAGAGACCCCTCAGACAGGACAGCACTTGGTGAATTCTTGCCTTTGGCAGCACTTTTTATTATAGGTTTCTTGCTTTTAGAAGAGACAGTGGTGGGCGGAAAATTAAGCCAATATGAAATGTATCCCTAAAATGGTCTTTTCTAACCTCCTGTGGTAGTTTGACCCTTTCTCTCTCCTCCAGTTCTCCAGTTCCAGAGAACTGTTCTTCCTTTATTCCTTTTTCAACCTGGTCAACAATTTCTGGGTGTCGAGACCTGAGAAACCCCCTTCCTTCAGAATATCTGCCCCTTTCCACAAAATCCTACTGCATTGGTACCACTGCTGAGGAGGAACAGGGACACTCCTCTGCCCCAAGGCTGCTGCCTCTGTGGCAAACACAACACTACAGGGGGTCTGGCAGCAAACAACAGTTCTGTCATGAGGGAAACAAACCCACCTAAATGGCAAAAAAAAAAGTGACCTCACTGTCCATCCACATCCGAAATACCTTTGTGCTATGGCCAGTACCTATAATTACCTCTTTTTTTTTTTGTTAACATATCAACTCCCTCTCTCAGGGTGAGCATGCCCAAGCTCCAGAAGATCTGGACACAACGGAAGACTTGCTAATTAACTCGTGCTGCTCCTGGTCGGTGAGATGGAGTCGTCAGACACCCAGGGCACTGCAAACCAGCACAGCTAGTCCAGTGATTCACCTGGAGAAGCAAACTCGCTTCTGCAGCCACAAAACAACACAACGACCGCTGCAACCGTTCATCTCAGATGCGCTTCTTACAACAGTGAAGCTTTGCCAGGACCAGCCCCCACGTGCGGAGAACGCTCTGAGATAAAAATCAAACTATAAGCACAATTAATGGAAGCTCATGCCCCAAGAACGAGATAATTCAGGATCCACACCAAGACTCATGATGAAGACATCAGCGGTGGTAATCACGACCTTCTGCTGCATGCGGCAGCATCAGCCTGGAATAACCGGTGCCCAGCTCAAGAGAGGCCCAGAGTAGCCATTGGGATACACTGAATTAATTGGCACTTCTCTTTCCAGAAAGAAAACGCTGTGGACACTTGCAGCATTCCCACAAGATGCCCACCATGGCTGCACACAGGAAGGCAGCGTGCAGGAAGCACCATGGTCGGCCTCTGCTGCGCTGGCGCCGCGTTCTTACGCCCTCCCGAGAAGCACACGGAATGACAAATCTTGGGACCCAGTCCAGCTATTTATCCCCCAGGTCTACAAAGGTGAATGGGTGTCTGCACAAGGAACAGAAGGCAAAAGTCTCCCCTTGCACAGCCCTAGAGACTCAGGATGATTCTTTCCCATCAAACAGCCCCTGGAGATTTCGGCTCTGGACTAGTGTTGGCAAAGACCACCAAGACAAAGGTCTTAAGATAAAGACCACAGCCATGACTTACTGTTCATTAATAAAATGGAACAAACAGCTTTGATCTATTTGGTTTATTTTGCAGTTACTAAATCTGAACTGAATAAACAAGGCAGCTTTGAATTTTTTCAAGTAACTTGCTGGAATAGTGATTTTAAATAATGATAGTAATCACACCATAGTAATCACTGTAGTAACAGTGGGAAGCTTAGAGCCAGTCTTCACATAGGGGCCAGATTTAGCTACGCAGTCATCTGAAGATTAGCAAGATCTCCATACCTCTCCTCCCCCAAAAAGTGACCGGGGCAGGTTCTCTGAGTCACAGAATCACAGAGCAAGGATTCTGTGGGTGTTACGTATCAGTGCAACACACAGTCACACGCTTATCATCTTTGTGGTCACTACACAACAAAACTAGGACTGATCATAATAACTTTTGTTTCTTTGGGGAGGTTTGTTTCTTTATTCCACCTCCCCAGACCCACCCTTGACACCTCCATATGCAGACAAGCACCTGCCAGTCTGACAATTCAAATATAAAGTGGGTTTTGAACCAAAGGACTTCGACTCTGCAGCATAAAAATCTAACAGAAACCTTGAAACCTTTCTGATACTATCTGGAAGGAAGCCAGCAGCATAAAAGATCAAGTGTGGTTCCTCCCAGCCACATTGTGTCCCTGTTTGTGTAAGCTCATTGTCTGACAGCCGCAAAAGCACTCAAAGTAACTCTCAGCCCACAAAACCACAGAAACAAAATTAAAGCTTCTTCACCTGCTCCAGTCCTCCAGATCAGACTCATATTTGAACCCTCCACCCTCTTCATGCCTCCCCATTCCTTTTTCCCTGCTAAATGCTCTCACTCAGGAGACACAGCTTAAGATAGCCCACTTAGAATTCTATTTTATTTGGACAGCATGGCAAAGGGATGGATGGAAAACTGGCCTCCCCTGATTTATTTTAGCATGTCTGGCTGATAAAGTTTATTTGGGGCCTGAGAAGCTGCAAATACAGACTCACACTCCCTACTCTTCCCCTCAGACAGAAGATACTTCACTCCTCCCACCACCCTTGACTTGTTTCTTCTTTGTTTTAAGCTCTGTCATTTCTTTTAGAGTCTAGGACAAAGCCACATGTTGTGCAAACTCATGTGTTTGCACAACAGCGTATTTTGTGCTTTTAGTAACTCCTCACATTTGATCTGACCTTTAGAGAGCAGTTAAGAACTGCCACCACTTTCAGAGCAAATCCTCTCCCCAGTGCACTTTCCACATGCTGCCACTATTTTGGTGCTGCTTTATTAACTGCTTATTTGATACTGAGACATGCCTTACCAGTGCCACCATCCCAGGGAAACCACACAGCTCCTGAGCAAAGCAGGCAGAAACCTCTGGAGGCCCTGGTGCTCCCAGGTAAAACAAGGACAACTGCTAATTACAACACGCAAGCCAGACAAGATGTACCTTGCAAAATCCATCCCATGCATGGATACCCCTCAATTTACAGTTTGCTAAATGTTTTAGCTGCTCTCTTGCCAGAAATAATCACAGAATCACAGAACGGTTTGGGCAGGAAGGGACCTTAAAGCTCATCCAGTTCCAACCCCCTGCCATGGGCAGGGACACCTTCCACTAGACCAGGTTGCTCCAGGCCCCGTCCCACATAGCAAAGACAGAGAAAATGAATGAAATCACTGTTCCTGCTTGTCCAGCAAGCACCAAAATCCACAAACCAAAGCCCAGCTTCACATGAATTATTTTGGCAGCAGCAATACATCCAAGTCACCAAAATGAGGCTTAACACACATGCACGGTAGGGAATCTTTTTTTCACATCGTGCAAGCAAATTTCTTAAGAAAAAGCACTTATTTAAGAGAAAGAAAGGCAGCAGCCACCAGCCAAACTCACAGATACGGTGTTATTCACATTAATAAACCATAGCTTAAGAGGCAGGCAGTGGGAAACACCAAGCAGCTGCCACACAGCAGATTCTCACCCACCTGAGTTTTGTTTTGAGCTGGAGGAGCCCCCTTGTTCTACCTTGGCTTTCTTCTTCTTGGAGGCAGAGGAGTCCGAGGACAGCGCCGGGCGTTTCTCTACGGCCGGCGTGGAGAGGGCTCGCTTTTTGAACAGCTCCCGCTCCCTGAGCAAGCTGGGATCCATGGCTCTGCCACGGGAAAGGGGTGAGAGACAGGTGTCTGGGTCAACAAGGTACTTAAGAGCGGAGGTATCTGTTTATCGCAGAATGTGCCGAGTTGAAAAAGACGCATTAAGGGTCGAGTACCACTCGGCCCTGCACGGGGCATTGCAGGAACCCCACCATGTGCCCAAGAGGGTCGTCCAAAGGCTCCCTGAACTCTGCCAGTCCCTCGGTGCCGGGACCGCTTCCCCACGGAGCTGTTTATTTCTTGTTCCCATCCTCCTCCCGCTGCGCGAGGACTTAAAAGCACAAGGACTAAGGTGGCAGAGCACCACCGGGACCCCAGGGGCGGAGAATGGGACTGCTGAGTGCGCCCAGGCGGGCACCGGCACCCACCGCCCGCGTTAGCGGGGGGGGGGAGCGGCGCAGGGGACAATGTGGCAGCGCGGCCGGAAACCACCGGCCCGAAGGGTGCCCCGGCTGCCCCGATCCCCGCGGGCAGGAGGCCGGGAAAGCCGCCCCCGTCTCCCTCCCCCGATCCTCTCCCAGTCCCAGTCCCCGCTCCCGTCCCGGTCCCCTCCGCGCGCCCCCCCTTACCCGCGCGCCGCCGCCGCCGCCTAGCGGGCCATGCCGCTCCCGGCAGCCCCCGCGCGCGCACCACCCCGGAAATGGGCGGGGCGTCGCCATGGCAACGCGGCCCCGCCCGCCCTTAACCCCCGCCCCACACACGAAGTTACTTATTTACATATATATATTTATATAATTTTTAATTAATATCGGATTTCACACAGTGAAAAAAGCATAAGGGAGGGGGAAGAGAAAAAGAGTAGAACAGGTGCACTTAACCCCCCCTATAAGGAGGCAAGAGGCCATGCTGATAATGCTCATGGTACAAAAAAAAGATCATCTTAGTTTCCCTGTTCAGCTGAAAATCCCTTTTCTGGTTTCCGTTTTGCATTTCTTGGTCTGGGTTACAGGTAGAACTGTTGCTGCTGCTGAGGTTCCAAACCATTCTGGCACCTTCCTCTTGGGAGGAAAATGAGAGTTCTGGAAAGAAATTAATAAACACGGAAGGAAACACACAGTAAACAGGTTGTCTCAGACAGCTCTACTCCTCCACTTCATGCTCATCTGGAGACAGGAGCTGTTTAAATTGTTCCTGGAAGAGTTATGCCTCAATTTCAATACCTCGTTCAAGTACCTGAGGGATTAAGAATCAAACTCTAACAGTGGGGAGAACCAAGACTGGAAAATATTTGCACTCACAGCAGTATCCAGCTTCAAACTGAAGCAAGTGGTAGAGCAAGTGTTCCTGTTCAGAGACACAAGCTCCTTTCCCAATAAACCCACTAATGTCTGCTCATACAGCTTTTGTTTCTATAGACACCAGTGAAAAAATTCTAAGTGTGATGAGCATAGTCTCAGAACCCTCTGCCTGAAAGAGAAAAAAGGAATCAAATGTCCTCTTAAAATGTTGGAAGCATCTGCCATGAGATAATTGATGAGATATACTGAGGAAAAAAAAAAAAGGGTCCTGTAACAGGGTGCTGATGTCTAAGTGGGATATTCAGGCACAGCCAAGGCAATAAAAGCAATATGGCATCACTTCATCAAGGATATCAATGAGACAAGCGGGGTGGACAGGTTTTAGGCACAGTCAAGAACCCAGACAGAAGCTGGTAATTTGCTTTGTTGAAGATCAACACACAAATCAGCAGGTCTGGGCTGTGCTATAGGCAGTCTCACCTTGGGCTGAGAGTCAGCAAACAGCTCATCCTCCTCAGGGTCGAGGGCAGGCGGGTTAGAGGAGGTCACAGCGATGGGCTTCGGGGGGCCTGCTACCCCTCTGCTCCCTGCCTGGCTGCCATCCACACTCCCCACAACCTTCACATGGGACAGAAAGGAAGCAAGTTGTGTTATTCATGTTCAAATGCATTTTTACAGCAGAAGTGTCAGTTAACAACAGCACAGTGGGCATGGAGATGTTAACATTTTTTTACGTGATCCTGCTTGGACACAGGTTGGCAGAGCCACCCTGAGATTTTTGGATCAGCTACACATCCCTGTGTTACCAAAATCCACACTAATGGCAAGTCTACCACACACTTTATTAGAGTAAGAACATCTGTTTACTGAAGCCAAAGGCACCGTGTGCAGATGGGTTTTCTCTGTTCCTTCCTTGGATGCTGGATTGATCCAATTACCCTGTAAAAGCAGCAGCAGTGTCAGGCTGTTGAAATCCAAGAACATCCATTAACAGATTTAAAAGCTGCTTGCTACAGGGAATTATTAGAGCCAGGATATTTTCTGAAGAAGTAAATAAAGACTGTTTGGATTAGCTTTTGGATTTGCAGTCTAATCATTTGTACAATATTAATTTGATTATTAATGGCATGTTATTCCTGTTATTAGCTCCAGGAGCTAACAGGAGCAGGAAAAAGTGTGATTAGAGCTCAGGCAACTGGAGTGCCAGGAGGTCAGCTGCAGGAAAGACAAGGCTCAGACACAGATATTGTAGAAAGAAAATAGCACTAAGGCATGCAAGAAAAATCAATTTGGCAAAATAGCAAGGCTTGAAAAATTGTTTGAGACAGTCAGCCCAAAAACGTGTAGGAACAGACATGAACTCCCAGCACAGGCAGCAGAAGCACAGTTTGTCATTTTTTTTTTTTTTAACCATTCCCACCAGGAGCCACTCAGTGCAGGGTGCCATTTGTACAAGGTGCTGAAGTGGGACTTAGGGGACATGAAGGCCAGTGAAGAGCTCAGACTATCCTGGACTTGCTCATAAAGCAACAAAGAGCTCCTTATTTCCCAAGATTTGTCCCCAAGGAGTCAGGCTAATGGCATTACACTTGTTATCAGGGCTATGCTCAGCAGTTTTAAACAGAGGAATCCAAAGACAGAGACTACTGGCTGGCCTTGCCTTTTGCTTCCCACATCAGGTTGGTGATCAGGTACTAATATACAGAAGGAAGGCAAGGGTATGGCCTGGATTTGGTGGTTATGAGGGATCCAGTTTATCCAAGTTTTCAGGCAGGGAAGAACTTGGAATGTGTGTGACAAGTCATAGCTAAGCTGCACAGGTCTGACCTCGTCCTAGGTCAACACTTTTCCAAAAAGAATCCTCTGTTTCTGCTCTGAGCATTCTTCTGAGGAGATGAAAGCAGTTCTACTCAAAACTGAGTGAGAGATGGATTGGGAAGATGAGACACTAAGCACTGCTGGAAACAGCAAAGGGCTGTTAAGTTTGCTCCTACAAAGGAAACATTCTTTTACACAAGAACAGTTTTATACCTGCTTTTACTAACCTGTGTTTTATTCCACAAGGCACCTTCCCTGCTTGCTTGATCAGCTCCTGTTTTTTCCTGCTGCCCTTCTGGCCACACCAACCTCCTTTTGATGCCTAAGCCATCTTGAGACTTATTTCTATCCTCTTTCTCCAATAGTGCAATTGTCATCTTGATGAGATACAGCTCAATATTTGCAGGAACAAGTTTTCTAATTACTTGAATTTTGGTTGTGTCTTGGAAAAAAAATAAATACAATATTGATTGGTTTTTAAGCTTCTTGCCCCTTATTCAGTTATGCTTTAATACACATTGGTTGTCCCTCATTAAGGCATAGGATGGATTAAGGCATGGAAAAGATAGGAAAATAAAACCATGTATGAGTTTGACTCATAAGATCTGGGATAAATTCTCAGTGTGTTTTCTGAGGATGCCAGTTCTACTTGGTCAGGCTGTTGTTTTTTTCCCCCCAAAACATTTGAGTAAACAGAGATTTAGGAGGGATGCTCAGTATTTTCCATATGACTCACCTGAGTCAACAGGAGGATTACGGATAACATCAGTAATGACCCTCTGAACTTCAGGAGTCAATCCTGCTCGCTCCAGGCTGACAGGGAAGCCAGCTTTCATGGCCTGCAACAGGTGAGTGCCAACCACAGCAAGAGGCAGAGATCTGCACTCACTTATAGCCCTCTGGGGAAACAAAGGCAGAAGGGATCAATGTGGCAGAATGGTCTGAAGCACAACCCAAAGCCTGGCAGCTTCCCATTCCCAAAAAGCAATCAGGAGATACCAGCACACAGCAGCGCAACAAAGCTCCCCAAAACACTGCATTACTCCTCACAGTTGCCTAATTTCTTTCCCAGCTTGTAAAGAAGGTTTTTCTCTTGAAGCTACTGTTTCACAGCTTAAGTGCAACATCTCACCTTGAATTTTGAGACTAAGCAGCTGTGGTGCACCTGACCTTCCAGAGGTCTGCACAATACCCAACATCCATGCAGGACATGGATAACAGCACCAAAACAAATCACCCCCCTCACTTTCACATGTTGAATTCTTCTCTTAAAGCATTTGCCTTGAAGAAGAACATCTCAAACTTCATTGGCCCAAACTTGTACTTCTCAAGGAGAGATTTCCAACTGGTGTCTTGTACTCCTCAAAAAAACCCCCTAGGTTTCAAGCTTCTACTCATTTCTCCCCAGGGAACACACAGTGTGCATATAATCATCAGGATTAGTGGATACAGAGCATCAAGTTGCCCATTAATAATTGTACAAGTATTTGTTGTTAATTTGTCCTTAGGCACACTTAACTAAGGGACCATCTGACAAGGTTTACCCTTGGGAGGGGCAAAGCAAAGCTGTTAGCTTTCAAAGTAAAGGGCCTCCAGAGGGAAAAGCTTACCACAGACAAGTTTTTGTCTTGGAACAGGATATATGTGACGTGCTCTGAGGGAGAAAGGGCTCTAGCACACTTCCAGGGAGATGCTTCTTTCTGATCTTTAGGTGCAGATGTGGGGAAAACGTCAGCCTAAGTGAGATAAAGTAAAATAAAAAGTATTATATCCCAGTGACAACCAATGAGTCACCCATCCATTATCTGAAGCTACCTGAATAAGTAATATTAACAGAATCATTCACCTCTCTGAAGGTTGGTTTTGACCCAAACTCAAATGTTCTACAAACAAAGAAAAGAGGGAATCCAGATGGACAGCCACATGTTCCCATCTTCTTAAAACAAGCATGAGGCTGTCCAAGGGACTTAGAAAAGAAAACCAGGCAGAAAAAAAATAAAACAGTGTCCAGGTCAACACATCTTCTTAGGTATTGCTCATTCCATGTGAAACTACTCCATCAGAACAAACTGTGGCATTCAAGTCTATTGCTTAGCATGGGAAACTCCTCTATTCGAGCTAAACTTTTTCTCAACACAGATTTACTGAAAACAACCATAAAACCAGGAAGGCTTTTGGTTCCCATTCCTAGATCATAATGCTTTCTTTGTAAAGCAGAAAGATGACTCGATGGAGTCCCATAGCTGCAGACCAAAATACAACAAGGCTCTTGCCAAAGTAGTAGACACCTCATGTATGTCATACCTGTAAGTCATTTACTTGGCAGAAGTCCTTAATTTCAGTCAGGAGAGGGATCAGCATGGTGGACTTGGCTTCAGACACACCATCAATTTTCTTCACGTTCTCAACACTTGTAGGCCTGGTTTGGGATGAAGAATAAAAAGCCACGGGAATGTGCTATGCCAACACTTGCAAACATCAAGTGTCTGTGAAGGACACACTTGGAGCACAGATCTCTTAATAAAAACTTGAAAGTATTATTACTGTAACCTTATGTCTGCAACTAACCAAGTTCACTGTTAGCACTTCTAAATCATCAAGCTTGACCACAGTCAAAGCTTCAAGTTTGCTGCTTGATACTTTGGAGAACCAATTTACCACAAAACATGTTTATTTGTCTCTACCTCCCACATAAGCCCCCAGCTCTTCCATGCATTAACAACATACACATTCCCAAAATATTGTTGTCCAATGCCTTTCAGTAGCTGGGGGAGACACTTTGGATGCTTTACCCCTTCTCCCAAGAGAAGCAGAAAGGGAATTTGTGACTTGGCTTGCAGCCTCCCCAATTTGTACAACACATCTCCATGCTGGCTTTACCTTATCCGGGCCATCTCCACCAGGACTTTATTGGTTGCCAGGACAGCTGGAGGAATTTCCTTCTCATTAGCTACCTTCTGTCTAGCAGTCAGGAGCTTGCCATACAGAGCAGTCTGGGAAGAAGGGAGCCAAATTCTCATGAAGCAGCTCTACATCACTCAGAGGTGTAATTAATACAAGAGGAAAGGTTATCCACTTCCCTGATCTTTCCATTAATACACAAAACCCCCTGCAATCCTTTAACCCGTCCTAAGCTATTTAAATTCCTCTTCTAGGACTTTTATTCAAAACAACTCATTTTTAAGAGCTGTCCGAGCCAGCTGCTCCAACACAGGACAACTGTGGTTTGCAGGTTGACTGCAATTCAGAGATATCCTCCCCATCCCCCCAAAGAAAACCCTTACCTCTAGTTCTTTTTCTCGGGATGAAACAGCTGGTTCTTGGGGTTTCAAAGGAGATTTCAGTGGTGAACGCCCTGAAACACTAACAACAAAACAGAAGTGTGAAGGAAGCCTTGCATTAGATCAGTTTATTCACAAACACAAGCTCCAAAAAGCACTTGTCCACTCACAACACGATTCTGATGCCATCCCACCTCACATTTTTCCCCATGGAGAACATTAATCCTGGCAAAAAGCACTAATAACCTGAAAACCATCAGTGACAGGGACACAGCTGCTGTGCTCCAAGTGGAATTAGCACAGCTCCCAGACTCAGGAACGTTTGCCCTTAATTAGACTGCCATGATTATACTGCTATATCTGTTAGCAGACACTCTGGACTAAGAGCATCCTTTCCTAAGCACAGCACAAAATAACCCTTGATTTGGATTGTAGCTGTCCCTAAAATAATTTATCTTCCCATGGCTGCAGTGGCAATTATTCATTTAAGTGACACAGCCTCTTTTCCTGTCATCTGCCAGCATCAGAAGAGTGGCCTGAAGGAGGAATCCACTCAGAAATACAAGGTGCATTTAATCTGAAGCAGCACATGAGCCAGGAAAACAAATTACTTGGTCTGCTTTTTGCAAAAGGTTATTTGATTTCTTTTGACCTGAGGGAGCCTCAACTTAGTCGTAGTCTTCTCCAGACCAGTAGAAAGGCAAAGCCCTCAAGTGATGTTAACTGTTAAATGTTGTAATAGCTCAAGGTTTTGAAATATAATGAGAGTTTTAGGCACTTGCCTTTTTTTTTTTTTAATGGATTAAACATTTTCACAGCCATTTCATAAGAGAATGCTCATTTTAAGGATCACTCTGCAAGCAGTATCCCTATTATTAACACAGTCAGAGTTAAGAAATTCTGTTTCAGTTTCAAATACTGTACCTGTTAAGCGTGTTACTGCTTCTTGGAGGAGTTTTACCTTTTTTCTCATATGAAAACATCTCATATAAAGACATCTATAAAAAAAAACCAAAAACACAAGAACAAGACAAATGCTGCTTTACCATCTTTTCACTGAGGTTGCCGTTAGCAGCAAAATATTAATTTTAACGATTCGTTTGCAAGGATTTTTTTTTTAAATGAGCAAGGATGGATCACAGTGCAGGAGGGTCGTACTGGTACAGACCTGCTTGACTGGTGACTGTGCTGTTCCTTTGGTGCCTGGGGAGCGCTGTGCAGAGAGGACAGGCAAAGGTCTGCTGCTGGAATAAAATTAATTACATCTTCATCAAATCAGACCAAATCATTTGTACAGTTACATTGCCCTTAAAACAAAAAAAATTTAACATTTCGCTAAGCAAACCAATTTCAAGTTTTTTGTGACAAACGGAATTTTTTTGACAACCTTGAAAGAGTTTTGATTTTAAAGATCCCATTAGTGGAGAAACCAGTTAGTACCAATTTTTTGGTTTGCACTAAGCACACAGCTTTCAGCATTGCTTACTGGTGAAATAATAAGCTATTTTTTTTAATTCTAGAAGACAGAGCTCAAAGAGTCACAAGTGTACTTAGAAGGCAAAAGAAAACTGGTACTTTATCATCACCTTTATTACCAACTCTGTGTAGGCACCAGAACAGGCTCCTACAGCCAGAACTCAAGAGCTTTGTTCTAATATTATTTCCTGTTGCAGCAAAGCCTCTGCAGTCTCCAGTTCATTATTCTTTCTGGTTTTGTGGAAGACCACGCCCGCACTCTTTATTCAATTTAAACAGAAGCAAAAGCAAAACTAAAGTTTCACATGCTCTCCTGTCCAACCCCGCCACCTCCAAAAGCAGGTTTCAGAGACAGAGCTGATGTCAGTGAAGAAGTGGTCAGCTGCCATAATTACCTTCTAGAAGGCCTCTGCAGATTAAGGTCTTCACTGGACTGTAACAGAAGACTTGGATTTGAAGCAGATCCAGCTTTTGACAGCCAATTTCTACCCTGTAAGAAAAACTGTGTGGCTTAGCCATGGATTTGAGAGCTCAGGGAAGCTCTCAAAGGGTCGTTTCACACCCAAAAGTACCTTCTGGGTGAGCATACAAATAGTTGCAAACTTGTTATGCCCTGAGACTTCTTTGAGGAATCCTTCCATGATCAGCTGCTGGCAGAGCAGTTTCCACCAGTTCTCTGGCCATTCTTTCCCACTGCCAAAGAGGGGGTGCCTTCGGAACCGGTCTGGCAAGTGTTGGGAGTTCTGAAAGTTTTCAAAGAATCACATTGGTCCAGTCCTTGCGGAACCAAGTTTTAAATAAAACCCCCAACCCAAAACCCCGGAAAGTGAGGAGCTTCCTCTAATCTAATCTGCTCCTGCACTTTCTGACAAGATAGATCACGATTTTCTTTCGCATTAAAACCCCACACCAACCTACACTTACATCACAGAACTATCAAAACACCTCCCTTCATATAGGAGGAGGTTACAGGAATGACCCAGCCATCCACAGCAAAGAAATCAAGTCACCCAGTGCAGTTTGTATTCAACCACTTGAGGTCAACCTAACATTGCATGAGTTCAAACAGAAGCTGTTACCCACTCAGTTTTTGATTTAGAAGAGCCTACAACAGTAAAATTAAGTTCACAAGTCCTGTTTAAATCCCAGGACACAGATACTAAGCCAGAAGCAAGTTCATTACACATGTTAGCTCTACTCCTCCTCCTCCTCCAGCCTTCATTGCAGTGTTTTTCATTTGTTTTAAAACACTGCTGATCTACTCATATCTTACCAACGGTTCTGGCTCCAAAAAAGCTGATTAGCTTCTGTCTGACGGGTTTTTATGCCCCTGAACTCTGAGCCCAACTACTATTTCAGCCCAGAAAAGGCTGTTCTTGTAGGCAGTAAAAGGCTATTCTGGATTTGCAGTGCAAATATGGCATAAGCTTCACTTACTCCAGTCATCTCATAAATGAATAGTCCTTCACCGAAATCTGTTACAGAATATTTCTATCCCAACACACTCGTGTGTCAACAAGCAACTTTAATGTCTTATTAAAAGGTTAAAAATAGACATAATTCACCCAGTTTTATCAAGTACTACAGGTCTTTCTTTCTCTCCTCAGTTTGTAAACATAAAAAGTGATTCTGCTCTTATTGTGATTTTATTTCCAGTGAGCCTCTTACTTCGTATTTCAAACAAGTTATCCTTTACGTTCATTCTAGTATCCTACTTCTCACCTCACTGCTCCAAGTCAGCCAGCAGCACAAAGCCACAGTGAAAGCAATCATTTGCTTTATTCCAACACAAACCAGCTATTTTTAAGCTGTTAAGATGTTTATTCTTCGTCCTGAAAAGGCTGTTCCTTTCAAGATAACCAAAGCAGTGTATTTTCATAACAAGCTTTCAGGACAATCAGCTTGTTTGTTGCAGGGGAAGTGGTGCTGAGCAGCTTCACTGCTGATAGTTAAAACTCTCTGTATATACAAATATCCATCTCTCCAAGAAAAAGGTATATACACAGGCACATGGATGTAAACCCATGTACTGTTTGGTACATCAATCGAGAGGGACACTGGAACAGCCCCCTCCACTCTCAGAACACATCCAAGGAGTTCAACTATCACTTACAGACCCTCGGAGAAGCAGAATGGGCCTTTTAGTCCCAAACTTCTCTTCCAGGGCGACCACTGCAGACAGCAGCTGATGAGCTTGCTTCCCAAAATCCTGCAAGCCACCCTCAGAGTCACTGGGGGCTGCAAGACAGGAGCCTCTGGAGGCAACAAAGAAAACCAAGTTTAATACAGGCAAATCAAGTCCCCGTTCCCTTGTTCCAAATATTATTGGTAGCTAAAGGAAATAACCACAAGTAACTACCTCAGTCTCACATTTTCCATCCTAGTACTGTACACGTTTAATTATTTATGTCAGTGTAGCTTCAAGTGTCTCACACAGCTGTCCACGCCAAAAATAAGCAGTTCTTCCTTGTACCTGCTGTTGCAGAACATTGCCCCAGCAATCTTCTGAATTGACTATTTAAATATTTTGGCTGGTTTAGGCATGTACAACATGCCTTTAATTGCACCTAATAACCAATAGGTTTTTGTCTTTCTTTGAGAAAACAAAGGAAAAAAACCCAACAACATATTTATTACTGACTGGAAGAACCCATTGAAAAGTTACTGGCACACATCACTTCCAAGGAGAAAAAGGAAAATTATCTATTCCAAGGGATTTCAGTTCTGCAATACAAATTCACCATCTGGCTCTTTACTGGCACAGCAACACGACTGCAAAGATTGAAATGATGATCTCTTAAATTCTCCTTTAGGTATTGCAGAGGCCAAGCAAAGACTTCTTAATTCCTGACATACTCAAGAGCGCAGCTGAATTGATCACCGTTTTCCAGAAAACAACTCAGCATAATGTCTTGTCTTGGATCAGAAAGCACCAGGCTACCAGCAAGAACAAGGAATCCTTTATTATAACTTCAGGGAAAGCTTTATTTTAACTACAGAACAAACTGAGAAAGGTGTTTCTGCTCATGCCTCTGACTACTGACCCCCTGAATTCCCTCCAGCACGTGCACGAGATTATTATCAAGGCTAAAAGAACACATGTCAGCACATGCTGTAACAGGAACACAGCTCCCTGGACACTGCACTGGGGCAATTTAGCCCACACCACTTGCAAGTGTTTTCTTTCGGGATTAATTACCCAACAGGGCTTAAACTGATTAATAAAAGTGTATTCACAGTTTCAGAGTGTTGCTTAAACCCTTATAGGAACTGTGACCATGCTCTATTCCAGGCTTTCCCCACAGCTTAACTTAGATCTTATGGCTTGCTCAACTCATTAGAAAAAGGTTAGAGAGTTGTTCCAAAATATACCTCAGGCTGAACATCTGCAAGATCAGATGCATAAAAGCCAATTATTTTAGATAATTTGCCTTCTAAGTCAGTCTGAGAGAACATAACCTCCAGTATCAGTCTTTAGGGAAGAAAGCTTACCTGGACCTGCAATTATCACAGCATTCTTCTGTGCCCATGATGCCAGAGGAAACCTTTCGGAGCTGTTTGTCTTCAAAATGAGACAGGATGATTCTACCCAAGGGAATGGACGGAATTCAATGAAAGACCAAGAATTTACACATGAAATTTATTGCAGAAAACTGAGTTGAAATCAGCATCGTTAATTAATTCACTAGGGAACCAATTATTTAGCTTTGATTCCTCTGAAGAAAAGGTTTGGGTTTTTTAAAGTAAATAAGGAAACACTTGATGTATGTGTACAAATGTGCTGAAGGCTGTATTTTTGATACTGCTCATTAATATAAAATAGAATGTTCTGTGCTTGTAGAACAGACTTAGTGTAGGATGCCTTCTGGTTACGACCTCCAGCTGTGACCAAGTCAGTAGCTCTTATCAGAGCTGCCTGAAGTGAGAAAACATTAAGCAGGTTCTAGCACTCACTTCCTCCTGCAGCTGTTGGACACAAGGTACTTCTCCATTTTTGCCAACATCTTCAGTTTGTACAACCGGAACTTCTCGTTGTGGATCTCGTTTATGAGGCGCCTGTCAGCCAAGGGGAAAAGTGAAGAGCCTTAAATACTCACCAAAAATGAAATGTGCCAGGCATTCACAAGGAACAGCTAGAAAATATATCCTACAAAACCCAGCCCCAAGCTGCCTGCCTGCTTCTCCACAGCCTTGATAATCAGAGCACAGGGCACACTAAGGAAAGCACATTCTTCTAAACATTATTCCATCAGAATATTACAACTTCTTTCAACCTCACTACTGAACTTCAGAGATCCATGCCAAAAAGGCACCAAGGAGGGAGAAAAGAGCAGAGGGCACTGAGAGCTGCTTCTCTCATTCCCTAGTTGTCCAGTCTCCGGCAATTTGTCATCAGCTCCACTGCCAGACTGCAAAATACGCTGGGATATCATCACTCTTCTTTTAAGAGCCTCACAGGTGGCATGTTAGGACATATCTACCTGTTGCCTCATTTAATATCCTTCACAGTAATCACTGGAAGCATCCAACTGAGAAAATAACATGGGACTACTTGATGGGAATACGGAGTGCTCGTTCTGGCCCTGCCCTGAGCTGCTAAACCTGAGCTAGCACCCTGCACCACAGGGCATCCAAAACTGTTCTGGTTGTGTCAAATCAGTTGTTCCCAGTCCTTTACCTGTTACAAGCCAAGTCTGTTGCAGCCCACAAGACGTGGCAGGAAGCAGGAAGCCCATCACGGCCGGCTCTCCCGATTTCCTGGTAATAGGATTCCATTTCCTTCGGGGCACCGTAATGGATAACCAACCGGATATCTGTTTTATTGATGCCCATTCCAAATGCCACTGTAGCCACAACACACTACAAAACAAGAGGCCACATGCTGGATGTTTTCAAGGGAGCACAAAGAATAAGCCTGGATTAATGTTCACACTCTTGGTGACAACTTGTTGCTACAGACTCAAAATCCAGCTTAAAATTACAACAGCTTCAGACTCACACGTGGCTACCTTAAGTCTGATTTTGGCCAGAGCACAGCCATAGGATTATAAACATGACAGGAATGATGTGCTGAGGGAAATGCAGGAGTATTTTCAAGTAGCTGTTCTCAAAGGTATTGTGAGAAGGAACACAAGTCGCAGGATAGCACTGCTGCCTAGGAAAAAAGCAGCTCACAAATTGTGATCATGTTGGTCCAGCCACCACTACTTTCCTTAAATGTCATGCATTTTTTAAGGGAATTACTACAGAAATCGCCAGGATAAGCCAGGAATCTTGTTACTGTCAGCATAGACCAGCAACTTCTTTGCCCAGAATTGGAGACAGAAGAAACCTGTAATACATGCTGATAGTCCAAAATTCTTTCTACCACCAGAAACTCTGCAGTTATAAATAGGACCAAGCGGATTTTGTTTCCTCCATACCTGAATTTCATCCCTCATGAACTGGTGGTGGGTGTCTCTCCTCTGTTTGTTCCCCATTCCAGCGTGGTAGGTACCACAGGCCACGTTGAGTTTATTCAGTTCAAACACCACTTGCTCAGTGGCCTTTCTTGTAGGGCAGTAGATGATAGTGGGGCCTTCAAACTCATACACAGAAGCGCTTAAAATAATAACAACATGTAAAGAGACAGAACAGAGGAAGTCATCCACCTGCAAGAAGTCTGAGGGACCAACAAAACCAGGCTTACCTTCCTTTCCTAGTTAGGAACTGTTTCAAATCCTTACAGATGTCTCCACTTTGTTGTCCAACTTCCAAGTACAGGTTAGGTCTGTCAAAACTAGTACAGGTAACTTGGGGATTCCTCAGGTTCAGGCATTTCACTATGTCCTCTCTAATTGAGGGGCTTGCAGTTGCAGTTAAAGCAACAATGGGAACCTGCAATGAGAAGTAGAAAAACATCCATGACCTTCCACTAATTTCTTTTTTTAACCAAAAAACTCAATAGAAAACTGATACAGAATGTAAACAGGCACTTGAATGAGTTTATGATCACTGGATCAGGTCAGTTATTTGAAAAATGTAGTTCATATTCAGCTTCCTGAGCATTTTGGATCGAAGTTCCAGGACAGCAGACAGGGACAGAACTCCTAAAACATCAAGTTTAATTCTGAATGTGTCTATCTTCCATGAGTCCACAGTAATTTTCTGATGTGATTAGCTAAATTTAGGGAACATAGGATGAAACTTCCAATAAGAGCATGTAAAGTTCAGGTCTAAATTTTTAAGCTCATGCAATAAATGCTTGAGGAGTGTCTAGAAAGGAGTTGCATGTTCCTACAATTCACTCACTCAGATAAAAACAATAAAAAAAATCTCTCAGTGTTAAACCAGAAGCTTAGGAACATCATGTCATCATGTTCCACAGCATAGGGATCCAAAGCAGTTCACATTTCAGAAGTTTCTGGCAGCCCAGTTTCAGAATATCCTTCACTTAAGCATTTGGAAAAGAAACCACAAAGTCCAGTCACTGACAGGGACTGCTCAAACTCCAAGCCAGCATAGTCAGTACACCCAAAGGACAAGGTAAAAGAACCTGCTATTTCCAAACTATCACACAAAATCCTTGTCTTTTATTGGAAACCCAACATATCCAAACCTCACCAGTGGCAGAACCTTCTTTAGTGAGCCTAAAGTTCTGAAGGAGTTTCTGAAGTCGTGGCCCCACTCGGAGACGCAGTGAGCTTCATCCACAGCTATGAGGGTGATACCTGGTGGGCACAAAACCACAGCACAGACATGTGAACTGCCTACAGCACTAGAAACTCAGTTCCTTGCTAAAACAACTCCTGGAGTTTCCATGCCTTGATTTTACTCAATGACCTGTCCACTAGCTGCATCACCTTTGATAAAAAGAGCATTTTTAAGATGCATTACTGCATTTGAAAACACCACTTCATTGTTACATTCAGCTGAAGACCAAAGAAATACCAATACTAAAAGGCTAAAATATTTAGTGTTATGCATTTCAATTCCTCTGATTCAACAATCAGTGCTTTAGCACCTCTGTTCCCAAATAAGTGCCCAACATTGCCAGGCCAAGATCATGCTAAAGACACTACTCACATTTTTTTTATCCATGACAGGATCTCATGACACCATTTATTTACAGTCACTACACTACCCTCACCAAGGAACTAGTGAAAAATCTTCAGATACTCAAAATTTTTAAATAAAACTATTAATTTAATCAGCCTGGCAACTCACCCACAGCCTTATCCTCAACTTACCAACAGTTTGGTCAAGATCCTGAAGTAACTGTAAATTCCCAGAACAAAACTCTGGAGTCATGTATATGACACTGTACTGACCTCTGAAAGACCAAAAATACACTGTCAAAGGAGAGAAAACCCCAGACAAGTAAATTCAACAAAGTCATGATTGTCTCAAAAAGGGAAATGAGAACAAGACCAGATTTCTGACAGGGAACAAGAGGAACTCAGTGAAGACCATAGAAAGCATTCCAGAAAAGTCACACCCACAGTCCCAGAAAGCTTGGCTAAGACTCACCCTCTGATGG
Source organism: Lepidothrix coronata (assembly GCF_001604755.1). Classification (NCBI taxonomy): domain Eukaryota; kingdom Metazoa; phylum Chordata; class Aves; order Passeriformes; family Pipridae; genus Lepidothrix; species Lepidothrix coronata. Next base: position 74,102 of record NW_016690568.1, read on the forward strand.
CTTCCTTGACCTGTTTTGACTGAGCTGAACCAAGGAAACAAGCTGGAATCCCTGACATTCTGCAGAAATAAAAAAAGCACAGTCATGAACAAATTTAGTCTCCAAGCTTTAGCTTCCAGCCTGTGCCAGCATTTCTAAAGGAAGTTCAAGCTGTGAGGTCAGAGACTATTTTCTTCAAGGATCTTTCTGGGGAAAATCCTTCCAAAAAAGCAAGAGTGATCCATGGCTACTCCTGCCACCCAAATCCTCTTCCACTTCCCCTCCAGCTCTGTCCACAAGAGACACATCAGATGAGTACAATTAGGAATTGAAGAAAGGAAGACCATTTTCCTTGCACAGGAGACAAGTTCACTAATAAAACATCTAAAAGAATTTGCTAAATGTATTTTCTTTAACTATTCTCTTATGCAGTCCATCATACTTACATGTTAGCATTTTAGCTCACCATTTTTTTTGCCTTGACATTCTATCTTTTGTGAGCTACTCATGCTGCATCTGCTAATTTTCCATCAGGTGGCTGCTTTTTAATGACAAACTCCATAATTACCAGCTCAACCAATTTGTATTTTAGCTCTTAATGCAATACATCACCGAGTTTTCCTATGTCTCTTGGTCTTCACAGCTGCTGAGCAGCCAGACTGACAGACAAATTACTGAGTGGCAGCAGACTGTAGAAATTCAGTCTCCTGAGCCTTCAAAATGAATGACCCACTGGGAATGTAGTGAATAAACCCTATCCACTGAGGAAAACAGTGGAAAAGTCAAAGCAGCAGCTGAATACACAGACACCCTGCTGAGTAATACCCAGTCAAGGAGCTGAGGCTGTCCAGCCATTCACCTGCACACAGTCATGAAAATACCAGGCATAATTGATGTTTCTCACTTCAAAACATCTTCATATCCCCCCTTTCACAAAAGCCCCCTTTTTCCCAAGTTGGACCAGGCAAGAATGAACTAGGTAACTCAGCATGATTCCCACAGCTTCAATGAACAAGTGTCAGAAGTGAACAGCTCTTACAATAGGAAGCAAGTGAGTGTGCAGAAAGCATTATTAGGTATTTAAAAAAAAAAAAAAATCAAACAAAATTATCTTGACAATACCTGTGACTGCTCATGTGAAAGCAATTTGGTGTCACCCACAAGTTTCCCCCCCTCAGATCTTTTAAGTGAAGAGGCCAACTTTTAGGAGACCTACTGCACTGTCCCTCTTGAAAGCCTGTGCTGCTATAACTTGGATATGAATTGCCTGCAGCTGCTTCCAGCTACTCAGATGTCACTTCTCAGACCCAAAGGAAGCCCTGCCCAACTCTGACAGAACTCCCACAGGCTGAAACAGCCCGTGAAGCTCCTCTGTCACTTCAGTCCGGGCAAAAAAAGGCCCGTGAACCCAGAAATACTTTGTGTGTTCCTTCAGAAACCCCACAAAGATCCTTTGCAAATTCAGCCTATGGTTCACCTACCCGGCAAATCCAGGGATTTGAGACTGTCTACACAGCCAGTGTGTGTTCCTGGAGAAACATATGCTCTACAGCTGACTCACAAACAGCTTCCACTTGAAGCCCCAAGAAATGCCACAGGCAGGATCTGTGTTTCCACAGGCAATGCAGCAGCAGCTTGTTACCACCACATTACTTACGTCAACTGCAGCACCTGGTCCTCCATCAGGGAGATCAGAGGACAGATGACAACTCCTGTACGTCCAGTATAAACAGGAGGAAACTGGTAGCACAAGCTTTTTCCATAGCCTGAAAGAAAAAGGGGCAGAAGTGAGACATCATGTGTCCTACACACTAAACCAGACAATCCCAAAACCTTGTCAGCCCTGTTTGTTCTGCTAGTCCCCCCAAAAAGGGAATAATTTTTTTTTTTTTTTGCTGTTTCTTAGGGTGTAAAGGTAACTTACCAGTTGCCATGACAACAAGATTATCTCTTCTGTCTTCTAAAAGAGAATTGATGACTTTCCACTGGACCCTTTAAATTAAGCAAAAGGGGAATACTTGGATTTTTGCCACCACACAGAACAAGTGAATTTTATCATACTGGATATTTTGTTGAATTGTGGGTTAAAGAAACCCTTGAGGCTGCCTTAGAGTGTTGTCTTTGCACAGTGCAGCCACTCAGACTACTGCAGGTAGGCCCAGGAGTGTCAAAGAGGGGATCTCCAACAGGACTAAGGCAAACAGCATTTGATGCAGACATTCAGAGGAGATCACAAATAATCACTGTAGTTTCCACAGTGTTTGTGGATCAGTTACCCTCAACAAGGACATTGTAAACAGGACCCTTGATTTGTTAGTGGGTTTGTTTAAGGATTAATAAAAACAACGTCCAGGTTGAAAAAAGGGAAAGAAAAATCAGTGTCCCTTTTAACAGAAAATACACTCACAGTTTAAATGAAGAATGCCCAAAATAGGTCTTCAGACACGTGATGTGGCTTTCACCAGGTTCTGGCAGCAGCGGATCTTTAGTGGGAGAGAAGAAAAACCAATTCATCTGGGATTAAATTTTAAAAAGATGAAGCACTCTCTTGACAAACAACAGTCTGCTTGTGACATTAACAGTCACTAACAGCCTGTTAGTGATGCCCAGGGCTTAGAATTTGGGCAATTCCAGTGAAAAGAGACAAACTCAAGATATTTACAAGCTGGAGTGAAGGATTAAAAAAAGCAAGAAGGCTCCTCAGAAACCCCATATGAGGAGGAGAACATATGGCTTGATTAATGAGATATAGCAATAGGACTGTAATGCCTAACTGCTTCATTTGGAACAGGTTAATCCAAACAAATCGAGGTGTATTTCTCCTCACATTTCAGCCTCTCTTCCCCATTAGATTTGTCTCCACAGGGACAGCCCCAGAGCATTAGTTCCAGATCACCCTCCCAAGGCAGAATTTCCCAAGGATTCTGCCATGAAGCAGCAACAGGAGAACAAAACAAAGGCAGATATGGGAGGTGCCATCTTTACATTTTTATCTTTACACAAACCAAGTTCTCCCTTGGAAGTCCAGGTGAGTTTTTTCTTTCTGTTTTAAGAAATCAAATGTTGCTGTGCTTCCACAGCTGCTTCTATAGACAGTCAGTTTATTTAACCATGCATTGAAATTAAAAGAAGAACTACCAAAATATTCCTCCTCTTCTTCCTCAATGCCTTCCTCTTCATCACCATCTGGTGCTACATTCACTTCTGTGTCAGGAGTTTTCCTGGCTTTAGTGGACCCTCTTTCAGGTACAACTCCTTTAGAATCATCTACATCATCTAAAGACTGAGAAATTTGGACAAAAAAATGTTATTTTGGAGCATGAATGGGTAGGTAAAATGAAGTATCTGAGGTAATATGATATTTGGACATTTAACTTCTAAACTAGTTGTAACTTAAATCTAGTGTGGGAATCCAGTCCAAGTTGGCATAGTAATGATGCAACAGGATGCAAGTGATATTTAAGTCTAACACCAGAAAACTGATTTCTTTAGGTATCCACACCTTTATCTTTTGTCCACCTTCTGTAAGCAACACTGTTTTACTTCATATTCCCTAGTTCACAGTGAACTAGGCTCCAGTTCACTGTGATCCCAGAGCATCATCATTATAAAAAAAAAATAAAATTTAAAGATAAACCCTAAGGTACTCACTTTTAACATCTCCATTTCCAGTTCTTCATCACTTTCAATGATACAGGAAACATTTTGTTCATTATCTGTGGAATATTCCTCCTAAAAAAAAACAAAACAAAACAACAAAAACAAAAAACCCCCACACAATTTTCTTACTAGTACCAAAGTTATTTCTGTTTTACCCACAAGCTTCTCAACTTCTGTACATATTATAAACCACTTCTCTGTATGCTTTTGCTTCTTACCAGAAACATTTAAGCTCAACGATCAGCTCTGAAGTTTGTCCACTAAAACCAAAGTATTTGTAGTAAGACAAAAAAACAGCAGTACCACCACATGTGTGACACACTTGGAACATAAGGAAATATTAATCTGATTGAGGAGGCATCAATCCACACTCAGTCACTAGAAGGACTACTAGTTTACAGATCCCTTGGAAACAGAGCTGCTTTTTACTCATGACCAAGCTGAAGATGCTCTAGTGCAGAATTTGCCCCCATACTGCAAGGGATTCTTTGGTAACATTCTAAGAAGTGAAAGAGGAAAACTAATAAGACCACCTAGAGCTCCTGTGGTCTCACTCCTTCCCAACACATGACTGAAGAGCAGCTTCATGGTTGACTACCTTCAGAGGTACTTCCCAGACTGAGCCCTTCTTCCAAAACACTTCAATGTTCTTCCAGGGATAAAAACTTTTTATATCTTGTGGGAAGTAATTACCTCAGGTGCAGCTTCCTTGACCAACTGTTTTGCAGCCTGATCTTCCAAGACCTGAAGTTCTTGCTCAGTAATGTCCAGTGATATGAAGTCATCTCTCTCTTTGTCCATAGATCTGGCTGCTGCAGCCCTATTTTCCACAGTGTTACCTCTCTCTGCCTCCTCTCCATTACTTTCTCCCTCCCAGAGGAGAGCCAGTGTAGCATCAGAGCAGATGTTAAAGTCACCTTCAAGTTGTTTAGCACATTCAGCTTTTTGTGCTTCAACATTTGCTGACTTGGCTTCAAAATTTGTTGGAGTTGCAGCACCACAGCTCCTCTCCAGTCCAGAAGGGGAACCTGAACCCAACAATGTGCTTCTTAAGGCATTTATGTTCTCTGATATCTCAGCCAGTATTTCTGCAGCCCTGGGAAGTAAAGCAAAGCAGTTACTAACACTCATCTGAGCTACAAGCAGAACAGAGGATTCTGAAGTCATCAGTCTCTCCAGACTGAATTTGTCCAAAACTTCACACAGAAACACTCACTCAATATACAACTGACATTCCACTTCTGTGAGAAGAAAATTAAGATTTCTTCACACTGAAAAAAACCCTATAAAGGCCCTCCAAAAGCACTGTCATATGGCTCCCCTGCTTAGATAAACTCTCTGGATTTCTAGTGGGCAGTCACACAAGAGTCCTGAATAGTTAGGAAAAAAGGTCTTGCTGTGCATTTCAGCAAGAAGAAAAACTCAGCCAAGTTCAGTGTCAAACCCACTGCAATTAGACCAGTGCAAACATAAATTCCTACATATCAAGGCAACGTTTTCTTGGAAAAGGACACATGGATAACAGTTGACTGTTCACTCACGTGTATTTTGTTGTGTGGGACCTCAGAGATCAAGAGAACACCCTGATTTTAGAGGCAAAGTAGAGACAAGTTGGCAAAAAACTGACCTCTGAAAGTTTTCCAGTTGTCCAGAAGAGGCAGGGATGTGGGAAGCCAGGTCTGTTATCTCTTCAGCCAGTGAAGTCAAGCGCTCCTTCACATCCTCAGACATGGCATCTGTAAGAAATGTCATCAGTTATTTCACAGTAATTGGGGTCTAACATCTATATGCAATTAAGTCCCATTCCAGTAACTACATTTCTACAACATCTACAGCTGATAAAACAGCTTTTTCCAGGGCTTAAAAGTCCAGTACCCAGGGAATCAGGCCAAGCTTCCATGTGCTTCAGCACTGCATCTCTTCCATTACACATGCTCAGGGAAAACAGATACACAACAGGATCACTACAAAGTGATCCTTCCCTGCTTCCCTCCAGCTTCCAGAAAAGAGCTGCTAACACAGATATGCTGTTTAAACCAAGGCCAAAAAACCTGCAGCTCCTATTAAGGGGATAGTAAGGCCACTTCTGTCTTTGACAGAAGACAAAAAGGCCCCTTTTCAGCCCTAAGCTCCCTGTCATACTTCCTTTATGAAAGATGTAACTGAACAAAAACTAGGACATTAAAATCACTTCTCTGATGAAGTAAATAATGCTAAGGTGCTCTAAAACATTTGGGTCCTATTTATGTGCCTCAAGGAAAGCATTACTCCATAACATGGTTTGTTTTGTGGCCTTTATTTGTTCTTAAATTACATACTTGTCCCTGAATCAGCAGAACTGAGATTAACTCACTGAAGTGTTTCCATAAACAAACTGGAACGACAGCAGGAATTCTTCCCATCTCTGTGTACAGCAGAGACAAACACAAACAGCATCCTCAGACTGCATTCCTACATCCTACATTTTGGAAACAGTCACAGGGTACAGTAACCCTGGGCTTACAAGAGTTTTTACTGTCTGCTCCCTCTGGAAGTGATCTCCAACCATCAAGAAGCTAAACAACCCTGATATTATTATAAAAAACCCAAACAACTAATTGGGAAATGGAATATGGAATTGTACATTGAACAAATTCCTTATGCCTGAATGCATAACTTACCTGCCCTTACACAAAATAGCTTTTGGTCACTGTTATTCATATTTTTCAGTTTTTCATAAACTATGTAGCCAGCCTACAAGGGAAAGGAAATAATTAGTTCTCAGCAGAGAAACAGCATCTGTGAGACCAAACTAAGAAAATTGGGAATTCGTCAGGCAAACCATTGCACAAATACATTGTGAACAGCAAATTCCAAACTGTTAGCCCACTGTCCCACCCCAACTCCATCATCCATCAGGACCAGGTCACATGTTACAGGAGGATGCACAAAAGGCTAAATCCTGACTTGGGATCCCCTTTGGAGCGGGATACTCTTACATAGATCCCAGAATGGGCATCTTGGCAAGTCTGCTGCACACACAAAGCTCCCAGCCCCACCATCTGCTCACCTCATTCAGATTTCATGCTGTGCTCCAGGAAAGAGCTACAAACCTACCAAGGTGGATTCAGTGTGTTTAATATTTCCCTTGATATGAATAATAAGTTGTAACAGAAAAATACAGCCTGAAGCCAGGAATGTGCTAATTAGGCTACACATGTTAACCAAAGCATCTCAGAGAAGAAAAAGAAACAAGTTTACTCCCTCATGTTATCCTGGGAGGCTCCAAAAGGCAGGGCAGGTGAACAGAGCATGGTGGGAAAGATGCATCGCCTGGAAAAAGCTACAACAGCTGAACCAGGCACTAAAAGAAAAAAAAAGCTCTTTTCCTTACTGGTTTGGGTCTTCACAGGTGCTAAACCCCCCATGGCTGAATATTTAACTAAACTAGAAAATATGCAATGTTTCCCTGAGCCAGAAAACAAGAGACCACTGACCCAAATTCCCTCCCTCTATCTAATCCTAGAAATAAAAGCTTTAGGGGATTTTTTTTTTGCTGCCATAAGGAAGGATTTTCTCCCAGAAAGCAGGCAGGATCCAGTAGCATGTTGGAAAAACCCTGCACAGAGCTACAGGAAAACTACACTGCTTCCAAATAACGAAAAACCAAGTATTTCTACAGAGCTATAAAAATTCATATGCAACTAAGTAATTCTTCCTGAGAATCCATACTGTGGATCTCTTGCATTACCCACCGGAGAAGGTTGTGTTTCTTTTAAGCTTAGCTTTCAAATTTCATCTCACATCATCTATTCAGCAGGATTTCGGTTCATAAACAGCTAAGAAAGATGACAATTATTGTCCTTAAATAAACCCCAGCCAAGCCACATCTACATGGGATAGTCACACCGCAAGAATTTAACCTTCCTCCGTACACAAAATACCCCTGATGGCTCCATGAAAACTCACTTCCCTGAGGTGACAACCTGAAATCATTCCAAATGGACAGACTACTCCTCAGGCACACCTGGTGCCCACACCACCTGGCACATTCCAAGCCCAAAGAACATCCTATGGAAGCTCTGGAAGAACATTTAGCTTTAAACACTTCAGACAGACAAGGAGTTGGGACAGCAACCCCATTGGTGGCATTCCCACATTGAGGCACCCCAAGTGCACAGTCGATCTCAGAGCACTCCTAGCTATCAGAAAGGCAGTAAAAGCAGCAGCTAAGAGCACACTAGAGAAGGAATTCATTCCCAGAGGTGGAATGGTGATCCCACATGGTACCTACATAGGCATCTGTGGCCGCATACAGCTTCTGCTCCTCGCTGAGTGGAAACTTCTCCCAGTTGCTACAGCGGACAGACTTGTCCTTCAACAGCTGCTTCCCAAAAAGGTGTTTCACCAAACCATTCAGACTCCACGTCTCCTTACACCTCAGCTGGGAAAAAAAAGAACAAAAACCAAAAAGAGAGGATTAGTTTAAAAGGGAAAGCAACTGGACCTGGCAGAATGTATCCCCAGAAAGAGCAAATTGTACTTACTCCCTCACTGGAAGCAAAAAGCTCTGGGTTAGTCAAAACATATTTAGTTTTTCAAAGCAGTAACTGTCACACTATCAGAAACAGGAAAATCTCGACAAAGCAGTCTCTGGGTTGATAAAATAAAAGCTCTGGACTTAAACAGCATCACCTCTTTCCTCCAGGACTTTTCTATTATTTGCCTTTCTAATTAGAAAAACTTAATATCAAACACTAGGGATTTATTTAATAAAAAAATGCAAGAATAGTCAAGTCCAACGTTTTGTAAGCCTGAAATTGAGCACAAAGCAGAAAAGCACGGCCATAGCCCACACTAACCACTATTCTATGTGCTGGGAAGCAGCTCACTCCCAAGTCTCCAGGAGTCACCCCAGCACACTGCTGTTCCCAATTGCTCCTGCAATCACTTGTCAATCAGAGCTGCTACACACTATTGTCTTCATAGCCAGTCTGGGAAGCTTTCCTTCAGAGCCCAAGAATCCAGGCCTCAGGAGCACAGCCTGCTGTTATTCCAGCCTGGAAAACATGCACAACTATGGAGCCTTACAGCAGCAGTGCAGCATTATCAGCTCATCCTCTTAGATCTGGCATAAAAAAAAAAAATATCTCCCAACTGTTCTTTTTAGGCTCCCCCAGCCTCCCCCTTGCATTGTGCCATTATATATAACCCCGTTCTTTGTTCTCTCAAGCTTCACTTTCAAGTTTATTTTTGGTTTGTTTTCTCTTTAGCAGAAGACTTTTAAGCTGCTGAGATCACACTGCTCATCTTCCCAACAAATTATCCCGAGTCGAATGAGTAGAGTTAAAAAAAAAAAAAAAAAAAGGGGTGACCAAGGAAACTCCAAATTTGAGAAGTAGCAGCTCCTTTCATTGCTTGAGCAAAACAGTTGAATTTGTACAATTTCCAGTCCACTGGGAACTGGAATTTTAAGGTGGCTCATGCGGAAAGCACTGTCCCAAATGCTGATGGTACATCACAGAATGGGAAGGGCGTGGAGAGACAAAGCACAGGTCAGGAAAAGCCTTGCACATACAGAGAGAAGAGCTTTAAAGGGACATAAGGAAAGGAAATTATTTAAAATTTATTTTATTTATATTTATTTAAAGGAAATAAGAAAGGCAGGATGATCTGGAAAGAAATGGACCTTTTGCTTTCTTGTCTAAAAAGACAGCACAGGTCTCCCTACATTAAATGATCTCTGAACTGAACTTCAAGGTGTGCCAGATGCAGCACAACCTGTAAACAACAGGTCAACAGGTGTTCAGAAACTGCGCCCACACAAGAGCAGAGGTGACATCAACTTCAGAATCATGGAAATCAAGATATTTCTACAGCTCCAGACTGTGTGGCAAACACCCCCATGTGGAGGACTCCAAGGAATGCTTGATGCTTCTCTCCAGCACCCAGCAGGCCATGGCAGGAAGGCTTCCTTCTTGTGCCCTATTTACAAGGTTCAGTCATTGCTGGGACAATGACACCACTGCCAGGAGAACCCTGACTGGACACAACCTGGCAATTTCCATCATTAGGAATTAAAGGAAAAGCAGCTGTAGCTGAATTCAAATGCCACACCTTGTAAACACTAAAGGTGAACAGACCTGAAAGGGGACAAATGTTGATTAAAAACTGGCTCACTGACAGACAGTACTCAGTTCTGTAGGCTGTGAGAGGGGTTTTTAAGCTGTTTCTAATTAAGTGACAATAGATCTCTGCTTTATCCCAATGAACACGTTTGCTATGGGAATTGAACTCCTATCGAGACAAGCAAGCCTCCTTTTGTACAGCACAATAACAAGATTCCCTCCCACAACAAAAAGGTTTTAAGTTTTACTTTCTCATTAGCAACGTCAGCCAGCTCCACAAAGCTCTTCAGTTTGATTTCAAAGTCACTCATCAGCTTCCATTGATCTCCCTCAATTCCTACGCCAACCTTTTTAATTGTTTCATCTTCGAGCAGCCTTTTGAGTCCCTTGGGAAAACCTAAAATAGATTAAGCCCAAACATGAGAAACTAAATACTGGAAGATGCCAGAAAGTCTAATGGAAATGACAAAATCTGAGCACAAAGGCCACCTGCAAAACCCTGGGCTTTCAAAGGAAAAGTCCCCAAAGTTCCTCTGTTTATGTGACTCAACTCTGGAATGACTAAAAACGTTAACTGGTTGTGATGGATCATCTGAACACAAGCAAGGAAATATTAGAAATACACAGATTCATCCTGCACCTGAAAACAAACCAAGTAATAACACTCAAACAACTTAAACAACCTTATTCAATCTGTCTTTCTGATTGTTAAATTACATAACGGAAAAGGCAACCTCTAACTGCAAGATATTTTAATTCTCAAAACTGAATGTTCATGAAACCAAACGAAATATCATTTTACTATTTCCCACATCACTCCTTCCCAATTTTGGCTATTTCCCATTTCTGGGCAACAGTTTAAGCCATAAGGATGGGAAATCAGCAGGAGCACAGGTTCTGTGGGGACACACTCAGAGCTAACTCTGGGCTGCTCCAACATTCTGGAAAAACAGAACTCACCAGCTAGATGCTCCACCAAGCCCAAAGAAGTCAGTCTTGTCAGCAAGAAAAAAACAAACCAGAGTATTCAAGCATGTACTCAGATGCTAAGTACTGTATTTTGATTTATCCCGAACTGATGGCACAGAAATCCTGGATCAAAGGGTATTTTCAAGCTTACAGGACTGAATTAAAGCAGGCTGTTTTCTCATCTCATTTTCTTACAAGAGGGAACAGCCACAGACACTTCACCCCTGAACAATAGCAGCCTTTTCCTCCTCTCTGTGTTTATTCCCATTTAAAATTCAGAGCATCTTATTTAAATCCATACTTTAAGGACCCCACAGCTGGATACTCAGAGTTAGTCTCAAGTGGAATTCTAGTACCTACAAACACAGTATTGCACTAACACAGTACTTAGCACCTACCTTGGTTCTGATTTCAAATTTCACCTTTTGCAGCCCTGCAATATGTGTTTATGTACTTCAACAAACACTTGGCCTGGCTGATTTTATTTCTGCATTATTTTCCACAGCTCTCTCTGCCCTCTCATGGCTGCCACTGACACTGTAGAGGCACATTTGCAGCTACAGCCACAGTCAGCTGTGCTGTGGACTGGGAAATTGCAGGTGCAATCCAAAGAATTAGGAAATAATAGTCAAAAAAACCCACAAAACCACTGTAGCCTGGTGCTGTAAGATGCAGACAGAATACATTTCCAAAGCACTTTAGCCATAAAAAAAAAAAATGTGGCAAGTCCTCCACAGAGGAGATAAAACCCAGCCAAATAAAAGCCTGCAATATGCAGCTGACTTATTGTACAAGGGATTTTCACCTGAGAAAATCATCATTAAAACCCTCAAGGATGGGCACTTCCCAGTGGAGGACTTGTGCCCCATTTCAACCACCTCATTCCTAGAAAAGTGACTAACAAACAAACAAACAAACGTCTAAGTTCAAGACTAAGCAGAGGGTACAATCACATTTTGAGAAGCCTGTAAGGAAATAATAATAATAATTAAAAAAAAAAGACTAAAGAAGGGAAAATGATGAACAATCTTCCCAATAAGTAAATGTGCTTTTGTCCTTTCTACACAGTCCAAGAACTCCTATTGCTCCTGAAGAAGAGAGTATTATTCTTTTGGTTAAGACTTACTGCTTTCTGTTGTCAGTGGCTAATTTGGCCAATATCTACATTTCTGTAGATCAAATGGATTGGCATCACGAGCTTAAATTGCCTGTGATTCCTGCAAAATGGCTGACACCTCAATCAGTTCAAAGTGCATCGCCCACTGGCAAGGACAGGAATTTTTGGAAAATGATGCAGGAGGAAACACCATCATCTGCTGTAACAGCATCGACACACAAACATCTCCCCTTCCAGAATCAAAACCATTTCATCTCTTTATGACTCTTCTTCCCTCTGCTTCCTCTCCTCACATCCTTTTTCTTTTCCCCCTGTGCTACTGATGGAATAGCCTCCAGCAATTAAATTTTCCACCCCATTTGCTCCAAATGACAAAGGATTGAACACCAACATTAAAATTACCGCTATTATACCTCAGCGTGAGTCCCCCAGGGAAATCAGAAACCTCTCACAGGCATAGTTTCAATCTAACATTTTAAACCAAAGGTTATAAAATTGCAGTCTCCTTCCCTCATTGCTATTTTCCCTATTTGGAAGCTTTTATTCACATCCATAATGAATTCAGACTCCGCTGAGCACACCCTCTTCTCTCCTCACAGCTGCATCACACCAGGTAGCCAGTGTTCTTTCCCAAAACTGATGTCATAAAATGCAGGTATTGGGAACAAACAGCACAAGAGCCATCATTTTTGAGGGTTTTTGCTGAAGCCAAATTAAAAAAAAAAAAGAAAAAACCAAAAACACAGCCTGCTCTACTTACATTCATTGTTTGTCTTGGCACTAAACAGAAACCTCATTATAGGAGCAGGGAGTTAAATTTTTAAAACTGGAATAAAATATTCTCACCCAGGCAGAAAAATAAGCCTCAAGTAAGACTCTCTTGCCCTGTTCAGAACCAAACACACTGTTCTCAGGCACAGAGGGGGGGCTAAGATTGCCTGGATATGTAAGCATCACTCTTAGGATAAATCCTTTTATTGTAAGTGGGAAAGGGGAGAAAAACAACAGATATTTGCTATCCAGTGTGGTGGGATTTATCAGCCATTGCTCAAGCCTAAGTTTAAACTTAATCACAAGAAACAAGGGGCAGTTCATGTCCTAAGTAAGAGAGGAAATACAGTACCTGCCATGGAAGAGATGTGAAACAAGTAACACTTGTCCTCAGCGACACAGATCTGGATTACAGCAATTTTGGCCATTTTCCCTTTCGTGTAGGATGGTGGCCATTCAATATCAAATCCAACAGCAGCCCCATCTGATAAACTCTGCCTAGAAAAAAAAAAAACAGAGATCCCTCCCATTTATGAGTTCTTCTACCAGGATGTAAAATACCAACCTTAAGTCATCTATAAAGATGAAGAGAATCACAGCCCGTTCATTTCACACCAGCAGGACACAAACCAATTTAAAACCAAAACCATAAGGAGGAGAAATTCCTGCTGGTCCACAAGGTTACAAGAAATACTTCAGAACTGAACTTATCTGATGGTCAATAGTGTATTGTTTATAAATTACTTTAGGTTGTGGGTTGACAGAAGGACAGGGAGAGCCCAGTTACCATCACAGGCAAACCAGACACATCAAAATTAACCAATTTATCATCAATCAAATAAGAGGTGGATAATGAGAAATAAAACTCAACCTTAAAAACACCTTCCCTCCACCCCTCCCTCCTTCCCTGGCTCAACTCCCAAGTTCTCTACCTCTTCCCTTTCAGCAGCACAGGGCCTTTAGCCCCCCCACTGCCAAAACCTTGCCACACAAGCCTCAAGGACAGCCAGATGCAAGAGATGATGGAATAGTTTATATTCCCTTGAAATACTGTATACTGTTCTTTATTTATCTCATGTTCACTTGAAAGCCTGTTCTTCACTCATCTCACAGGACTGGAAGTTCTGTACAGAAGTTTTTCCCCAGCAATATGAGCTGTGCTACACTAGAAGGGGGAAAGTAATGTATTTGCATCACAAATTCACCACCTTTTCTTCAAACAAAGTCCCCAGTTCGGAATTAACACGTGCTTGATTTCTTACAGCTCATACTTCTCCATGAAGTCACTGAAGCTCATGGAATTATCCACACTGTGGAAGGCAAAGGACCTGCATTATAGAGCCTTGACTGCTTCTGCTTTAGAGGGACTGGAAGGGTAAGCCACAGCATCTCCCATAAAAAAATAAACCAAATGGGAAACTATTCCCAAGAGCCAAATCCAAAAAGGAAACAAAAGTAGGACTTAAAAAAACAAAAGAAAACAAAAACTGAGTAAGAGCTGTTACCTGATATCTTCTGAGAGAAGGGAACAGTCACTGGCTTCGTAGCTGTAAACAACAGAGCCACAGAACTCCAGGAATGGCAGCCCATCCTCCAAAACACTCCTCTGCACACCAGGCTTCTGTCAAACAAGATTAGGGAATTACAGGCCACACCTGTCCCCACCAGGGACGTCCCTCCCACCCCATTTACCAAAACACTTGGGTTCCTGCCCCAGTTTCTCTGCTGAACTCGGAGCACTCAGATAACCAGTGAAAGTCACTGTGGTTTCACCTGATACATTTTAATATCTAAGCTACTAATTAGTTACTCCCACTTCATAGAAAAAGAACTACTGGACTGAGTCCTTGGCGTTTTCTGTCATTAATTAATTTTCTAATTGTTAAAGCTGCTTCAGGTGTTACAGGGAGGGTCCCTTCTGTTGAACTGCTCCTATCTGCAGAAAAGGATCCAAGGACACATTAACATTCTTGGGACATCAACAAATTGGTCAACAGTTATTTTTTCTGACACATCCTGCAAAACCTCCTGGAATACTGAACATGTGCAAATGCACAAAAGGCCTTCCCAGAACCAGCTCCACTGCCAAGCTACAACTTGAGGTCATTCCCTTCGGAATGAGAAACCCCCAGTCCCTGCTGATGTGCAGCCCACATTCCTGGGTGAGCAAGGCATCCAAAGTCCCTTATTTTTAGGACTGACAGGAAGCAATTTCTACAGAGACAATGGCAACAGGTGATGTTTTAGCAACACACCCTATTTTAATCTGGGGAAAAAAGAGATTAACAAGCTGATTTAAGTAGAAATAACACAAGAGAACCTAAAATTAATTAAAAATTACAGCTGAATACATCAACAAAAAACAGAGGAACTAAGTAAAAGCACGTGCTCCAAAGTTGGTTTATCATGCAGTCTGCAAAGTTTCTCCAAGCCATGACCTACCTTTTTATCCCACAAAGCTTCCTCCTGGCTCTGTGTAAGCATCCACTCAGGATATTTATCCTGCAGAGCAGCAGTTACCACATCCATGTTTCCCACATTTCTGTTCCTTCTGCATTAAAAAAACCCCCAACAACAGCAAAACAAGAAGTTAGAAGTCAGTTTGTATAGAGATGAGCTGCCACCGTAGTTACAGAAATTACAGAAAACCTTCAGAAGCCCCGAAGTTACAGAAAACCTTAAGTTTAAATGTTAATTAAGGATGTGCCAGCCTAGGATTTAAACAGAAGCAGCTCACCAAGCACAGACAGCATAGTCCCATGACTCCTCCAGAGGGAGAAGACACTTAAGTAAAGATACGCTGTCCCAAACAGCTCTGATGGCTGGAATTTTCTCCCAGGGAAACTGAGCAGGATTTGACTGGATTGGAGCTGTTCCGGCCTTCCCCTGGACTGCTCCTGGTGTGATTTACTCCACCCCTTCCCAGAGCCCCCCCATCACTACACCTCCTGCCCCAGTGCCCCCAGAGCTTCACCTCCTGCTCCCCACTGCTCCCAGTACCACGCCCAGTGCCCCAGTACCCCTAAAGCTCCACCTATTGCCTCCCAGTGCCTCAAAATTGCTCCCCAGTGCTCCCAGTACTGCACCCCAGAGCCCCCCATGACTACATCTCCTGCAGGCCCCAGTCCCCCCAGAGCTTCACCTCTTGTTCCCCAGTGCTCCCAGTACTGCCCCCCCAGTGCTTCCAGGGTCCCCGTACTTTGCCCTCCAGTGGCCCCGTGGCTCCACCTCCTGCCCCAGCGCCCCCAGAGCTTCACCTAGTGCCTCCCAGTGACCCAAAATTGCCCCCCAGTGCTCCCAGCAGTGTCTCCCAGTGCCCCAGTAGGGCTTAGCCCAGCACCCCCCATTGCAACACCTCCTGCTCCAGTGCCCCCAGAGCTTCACCCACTGCTCCCTAATGCCTCAAAACCACCCCCCAGAGCTCCCTGCACTGCGCCCCAGTGCACTCCCTCACTACATCTCTTGCCCCAGCACCCTCAGAGCTTGACCCGTTGTCCCCCAATGCCCCCAAAGCGCCTCCCAGTGCCCCCCATCCCTACACCTCCCGACCCAGCGCCCCCAGAACCTCACCCGCTATGGCCCAGTGCTCCCAGCACAGCCGGCGTCGGCAGAGGGCGGTGCCCAGGGGCTCCGAGTGGGCCTGTCTTGCCGCCGCGGCCTCTCGGTACCCAGTCCCAGCGAGTCCCCGGCGGCCCGCAGTAATCGGACTTCGCGCACGCATTGAGCGTCGCTCCGCGTCGCGCTTTAAATACGTCACGGGCGCCCCCGCCCCTCCGTCCCCACTCGGGTTACCCGAGGTGACGCGCACGCGCGTGGGGCGTCGGCCGCGGGGCACTGTGGGTGTTGTAGTCCCGCGGGCGTGAGGCCCGCGCACCCCCCGGCGCCCCCCGCGCTGCCGCCGCCGCCGCCGCTCTCGGCCGGGCGGGGCCGGGGCGGGCCGGGGAGGGCCGGGGCGGGGCGGAGCGGGCGGCGGGGGAGCGCCAGCCCGTGGCTCTGCGCGGCGGGGGGGGCGGCTGGGCCGCCGGCTGCGGGCGGTGGCGGCGGCGGCGGCGACTGAAGGGCAGCGGCGGCGATGGGCGCTGCGGGGTGAGTGACCGGGCGGCGGGGGGAGCGGGGATCGGGGGAGCCCGACGGCCCGCGGGGGCGGCGATGGGGCGGGAGATGCTGTGGTGGGGGGCGCTGGGGGATACTGGGGCACTGGGGGGCAGTACTGGGGCACTGGGGGCAGTACCGGGAGCACACGGAGTCAGTACCGGGAGCACTGGGGGGCGATACTGGGGCACTGGGGACAGTACCGGGAGCACTGGGGGGCGATACTGGGGCACTCGGGGCAGTACCGGGAGCACTGGGGGGCGATAGTGGGGCACTGGGGGCAGTACTGGGAGCTCTTCGGAGCAGTTTTTGGGCAGTGGGGGGCAAGAGTTGAAGCTCTGGGGCAGGAGGTGTAGTGATGGGGTGCACCAGGGAAGCAATACTGGGGGCACTGGGGGGCCGTGAGGGGGCCAGGGGGCAGTACTGGGAGCAGTGGGGTGCAGTACTGGGAGCATTGGGGGACAGGAGGGCAGTACTGGGGGTCCAGGGAGGCAGTGGGACAGTACTGGGGGAGACGGAGGTGAAGCCTTTGGGGCACTGGGGCAGGAGATGCAGCACTGGGGGGCACCGGGAGGGCTCTGGGGCACCGAGGGGAGCAGGAGGGCAGTGCTGGGGGGGGATCCCAGTGCCCTGGGGAGGAAAAGCAGAGGGGGGCGATGGAGGGGAAACACAGAGACATGGGGATGGATCCTGCAGTGGGGAGCAGGAGGCAGAGGGGAGTGAGTGCCCCCCAAAACAGGAGCACCATAACCCACCCCCGTGGGGTAGCTGGAGGGTCTCTAGTGCCACAGGGGCAGGACAGGGGAGCTGGGGGGGCTGCAGGGCAGGGAGGGCTGCCGGGGGACGGAGTGCCACTGGAATTAGGGCTCCCTGCTCCGGGGGAGGATGTTGGAGCCGGAGCACAGGAGAGGAAGAGTGTCTGGGATCGTTTGGCTGCGATGCTGCGTGCTGTGGCAGCCTAGAGGGATGCAGGAGCCTTTGTAGGGAGAGCGGCGCTGAACGGAGCTGCTGCCGAAGAGCCAAGCAGGCCCCTGGTGCTGATGTTGTCGTTTGTGTCTCTGTTGTGTATTATTTCCAGCTGATTGGTAAAGATGGAAAGAGGGAGAGGAGGAGGAGGAGGAAGGAACCTGGGAGGCTCTGGCCTGCACAGGAGCGTTTATTCCCAGTCCCAGCAGCAGTACCACTACCCTGCCTCCTCCCAGGGGAGCTGCATGGAGATCCAGGAGCTGGCCTCCAAGAGGGTGGACATCCAGAAGAAGCGGTTTTACCTGGATGTGAAACAGAGCTCCCGCGGCCGCTTCCTGAAGATCGCCGAGGTCTGGATAGGAAGAGGCCGGCAGGACAACATCAGGAAAAGCAAGCTGACCCTCTCCCTGTCCGTGGCTGCCGAGCTGAAGGACTGCCTGGGGGACTTCATCGAGCACTACGCCCACCTGGGCCTGAAGGGCGGCCACCGGGCGCACGAGCACAGCAATGACAAGGAGCAGCATCCCCGGAGGCGGCAGCAGCACCCACCGCCCTCGCCCCCGGTGTCCGTGGGCTCCGAAGAGCCCCCTCACAGCGTCCTCAAAACGGAGTACATCGAGAGGGACAACAGGAAGTACTACCTGGACCTGAAGGAGAACCAGCGCGGGCGCTTCTTGCGGATTAGGCAAACCATGAGCAGGGGACCTGGCATGATGGGCTACTTTGGCCACAGCTTGGGACAGGAGCAGACGATCGTCCTC
The DNA here is from genome assembly GCF_001604755.1 of Lepidothrix coronata. Taxonomy (NCBI): domain Eukaryota; kingdom Metazoa; phylum Chordata; class Aves; order Passeriformes; family Pipridae; genus Lepidothrix; species Lepidothrix coronata. Next base: position 92,524 of record NW_016690568.1, read on the forward strand.
CCGGCGCAGGGGATGATCGAGTTCAGGGATGCTTTGGTCCAGCTGATCGAAGAGTACGGCGAGGGGGACATAGAGGACCGGCGGGGGGGAGGCGACGAGCCCCCGGAGCTCCCCGAGGGCACCTCCTTCCGAGTGGACAACAAGCGCTTCTACTTCGACGTGGGATCCAACAGGTACGGCATTTTCCTGAAGGTAAGTGAGGTGAGGCCGCCCTACCGTAACACCATCACAGTTCCCTACAAAGCGTGGACACGGTTCGGGGAAAATTTTATCAAGTACGAAGAAGAGATGAGGAGAATTTACAACAGCCATAAAGAAAAAAGAATGGATGCCAGAGGGGACAGTGGTGAAGAGCAAGAGGGTCTGGAATAGAGTGCATTGGACAAATAACGAAACAAAACAAGCAGAAATTGGTGAGAGGGACTGACCTATAGTAATTCCAAGTTGCCCCAAGTTTTTTGTAAAGTCCTTTTCTGGGAGTTCTTGCTAACTCCGGTACGTAATGTTATAGGAGTCTGGTTATCACGTTAAATTACACCCAAAACATCTCCGTATGTCTTAGGAAAGGACCAACCTCCCGAGTCCGTATGAGTCAGCTGCTCCGAGTGTTGAAGACTATGGAAGTTCGCGTATCAGCACAAACAAAATCCGGCACTCTGACCTTTAAATAGTCTAGATAAGGCTTGTGTTGCACTTAAACATGATACAAAAGTACCCCCACCCCAAACCTTAAGATGAAACGTATCACTTTCTGCTTATCACGGGTTTTCCTGGACTGGCTTATGCCCGTACTCGGTCCAAAGGCTGAGCAGTGCCACTGTAGGGCATTCATGACCAAAATCAAATCCACACAAATTACTGGTCTGTGTGAGGAGGGAGAGAGGTTTTAAAATTGGCATCTGCTGGTTATTGGGTGGGAAACAACAGTCTGTGTGGGTAAAACCTCGATAACCAGTCAGACCTTGGTCACGTGCTGGTGAAGGGCAGAAGATTTGTTACTCATTCCGTAGTTTTGTGCTGACTGGATAACCTGAGTCTCCCGGGATAGCAGAGCTCTGCTCGAGCGCTAAGCCTTCTGAATTAGTGGCAATGAATAATAACCCACTCCTCATCTCCGTGTTCCGCCCGTGTGAGGCTGGCTATTTTTTTTTATTATTATTGTTATTATTATTTTTAATGCATTTTGCCCAAAATTTCAGAAGGTATTTTTGTACGAGGTGTGTTACGGGTTCCAGCAGGCGACTGTGGAGCGGGTGTGGGGAGGTGGATGGAACGCTTCTCTCCCAAGCGTGAGATTAACGCGGTCACGATGTTACCTGTGCCAGGAAAACACCCCGGGCGTGAGAAAGACCTCTGGGGGGTTTGGTGCACCGTTGCATTCATAGGCAAAGGCATCTCTGTCATGCTCGCCCGTGGCGCGTTTCGGAAGCCGTGGTGGGCACCACGTCGGGTTTTCTGTCCTGTTGATTTTCCAGGTGTTGTCGTTAGGAGGTGGTATCCATGCCCTGCCATCACCCCCCTTTCCCACTCGCTCAGAGCTGGAGCTGCCACTGAGCAGTTCCAGTCCAGTGTGGGTGTCGCCCCGCTGGAGCCTTTGTGACGTTGAGTTTTGCATCTCACGATATCAACTCTCTGCCTGGAGGGAAAATGGGTGCAATTACCCGGCTGGGAGGTTGATGAAAGATTTTGTTGTTTCTTAAAACGTGAATAATTTATAATGTAAGGGGCTTGTCCACTATTTGGGTGACCAGCTCCTTCCCCTGGAACCAGCGGGAGTTTGATTGAGCTCCAGGTACTTCCAGTAGCGTGCTGCTCACCTTCAAGCTTGTTTGAAATAGGCATTTCCATGTCTAATGAGAAATTTGTAATCATTCGGATCGTTTAATTACAGAGTGGCCGAGTGTGCACGTGGGACCAGCTATTTTTCCATGCAGCCATTACATGTTTTATTTTTTAATCTTTTGAGAAACATATTTATTTCCAACCAGACCATTCACCGCTCCGAGTCTGGACCCACCTGCATGACCACACTCAATCCAAATGCTGTTGCCTGTTAATGTCATAACGAGAAAGGTTGGGGAGGCAGGGTTGGGAACCAAGAGGATAATCTGGACTTTAGTTTGGGTACTAAAACTGGTTGATCTGTTTTAACTTAGGAAAAAAAATTTAAAAAAAAAAATAAAAAAAATAAAATAAAAGCTTGCACCAAAGTCACCAAAGAACCTTTAGGAAAATGTTACGGTTGTGACAAGTAAGAAAGTTAATTTCACTGTTTTAGGTGATTCCCCCTTTAAAACCACATATAGCAGTTACAGCAACCAAGCCTTTGGCTTAGTGTCAAAAACTCCCATCCCTTTCTCCACAGATTGCTCTTTCAGGTCCTTTTTCAAACCTGGAGGACATGTTTTTCTCCATCACTTGAATCGCCCGCGGACCGTGATGAATCAGCAGGTTCATCATCGCTCCCATGGCTTTGGTCCTAATGGTTTTAACAGGTCAATTAAAAAAAAAAACAAAACAAAAAACCACAAAACCCAACATTAAAGTAACTCTACATCCTGTCATTGGTGTGAAACCAGAATTTAGTGAATGAGTTGTTAGCGTATCGCTGACTGCTGCTGCCCGTCACAGTGCCTGAGGTAAAAAATTCCCTTCTAGTCCAACAAGCCGGAGCTATGAATGTACAAACTTTTTACGCTCTCCTTCCCGTTTCTACGTGGCTCGACATCTCCCCATCCCTGCCTACCTTCTCCTCAAGGGATCGTAAAAGCTCCTGCGTTGGAATTAGCCCGAGTGACCACGTGTGTCGTAAGTGATCATGCCTTCCCTGTGTTCCTGTAGTGTTGGTGAGGAAATTACTCGTCATTGGAAAGGGATGTTTTCTTCACCGTTTTAAAAGGAAAAAAGGATGCAAAATGGCTTTCCTTATAGCTGCCCATTTTTAAAAAAAAAAACCCTTTATCTTTTGTTGATTAATTGGCCTTCCGATGTCATTAGATTGTTGTAAATATCACCCAGGAATCCAGCGTCTGCTGGCTGCCGGGCTGGGCTCGGTTCTGGCACGCAGGTATCCCGTAGGATCCGCTAATGCATTTACTCCCCTGGCATGGGGTGCACCTTACTATCCAAACCTGGATCGGGATCTTCACGTTCACTGCCGATCACCCCTGGGCAGACCAGTAGCTATGGGTTTCCGCCGCGATGGAAAGAACTGGTGTTTGCAGATGTTGGGTCGGAGAGTAATGGGTTTCCGCGTGATGGGAAGCACCGGTGTTTGCAGATGTTGGGTCGGAGGGTAATATGGGTGCGCTGCAAGTGCAGCAATGCAAATCTTGAACGGTGAGATTCGGAAACGGGTTCCTTTGTGTTTTTGGCAGCGCGTCTCCGGCTTCCGAGCGCGGTGGCAGCGTGGGCTGCTGGTGTGCAGGAGGGCCCAGCGAGATGCTCGGGAGCACCAGATCCCTGATGCGTTTTAAATGTTCATTCCCAACCCCCCGAAACTGCCATGTCCCTTAAACTTGAGAAAACACAAGCTTATTTGCACTAGAAAGAACGGCCAAAAACAATCCTTAGGAGGACAGGGTGAAGAGCACCGGTCTGAACCTCTTTTTCTCATGAGAGAATTTCCTATTCAAGCCCTCACCTCTGTTTCGAAATTGTATGGTCCCGGCAGAAAGTCTGTCAGTTGAATGATTAAATCCTAATGCACTTTATATTGTGTAAATAATATTAGGAGCACATTTCTGCTCCCGCTCTGGTAAGGGGATGCTTTGATAACGTAGTCTAATGCTGAGAGAAGCTGTCTCCTGCATGCATGTGTCTGTTAGAGACCTGTTGCACCTGCTCGGTCCAGCTCCGCTCATATGTTAGAGGAGGACAGGCGCTGTATTGAGGATCCTCTCAAGCCACCCCGGGTGGGATGATTTGGTTTTTTAAGTTGCAATGTGCAGAGCTGCTGAGCGTCCTCAGCTCTGCCGTCGTGGTGGCTCCTCGCCCCTTCTGCAGATCGGGCCCCCTGTGTTGCTGTCGAGGCTTAAAACTGGGCTTTTCACGTCTAGTCTTGACAAAGCCAAGTCCAGCATCTCCCTCGTTCTTGGCTTTCCCCGCTGCTGGCGCAGAAGGTGGGGCGGTCCCTAAAAAGCTTATCCCGGGTGGAAGGGGCCGCGGGGGCTTTCCCTTGCCTTTCAGCTGGTGGGGGGATGGGGGAGATGTTGTGTTGAGTCCGGCCCATCGAGCCGGCTTCCTTGGGAAAGTACAGAGCTATGGAAGGGTTGGGAAGCGTTTTGCACTGGTGTGGTGAGGGCGGCCCGCCGGGCGCTCCGAGGGGATGGCAGACTCCACCCTCGGGGGCTCCTGGCGTGGAGCCTGGACGATAGACTTTACCCAGCGAGAAGCTGCAGCGGTTATTGGTATCTACTCGTCGTCGTAAGTGTTTCTTATCTGTATCCGATATATACCAATCCATATTCACATATAGGCATTACTATATTTATGTGACTATATTGTAGCCTGTAGTAGCTCGTAGCGAAATAATCTTATTTATCTGAAGTGCGCAGTCTGAGGAGGGGGCGTCTGCTCCCGCCACCGGTCTGGAGAAACGTGTTAGTTCACCCAGAGCTGGCTGGGAGCTCTTGGTCATGGCCCTCGTGAGCATCCCTTAGGTTTTCAGCAAGGCTGAAAGGGAAAACATAGTCAAAAGGAGGCAGAACTCTTCCTTGGAGGCGTCGTTGAGGCGAGGTGAGAGCTGTGCGGAAGAGGCAGCTGCAGGTACTCCTGGCCACGTTGTGTTTCCATGCCATTTTACAAGCCCTGGCTCTGCAGATCTGTACTACCATGTTCATAAAATCCCAAGCAGAAGTATTAAAATCCCATCCTTTATACAAAAAACCCCCCAAGCAATTACCAAAATCAATGTCAGCACATTTGTTTTTTCAGCTACAGATGTCATAGTCTGGTAATTGCATCATTTTTTTTCCCCCTATGGCCTATTGCAGTGCCCTAAACTCCCAGGGAAGGGAGTTGGGGGTGGTTAGGAAGCCTAGTGCTTGCGTGACTTGCAGTCCTGTTATCCAATCCTAGTAATTTTTATAGCAGAAAAAGGTTTATTATTGTGTATTTTTATTGGGCAGATTTTGCACCAGGTCAAAAATTACTTAATAAGTGATTTCAATTCCATGGCATTCCCTCTTTTGCTGTACATACAGTAGATATATACAGTTTATGAAAGAGTTCCTAAAGAGAATTAGAGCTTCTGTTTAATTTTCTATGCTGCTTCCTCCAAAATTAAATTGCCCTTTATTTTCAGTTACTTAATGTGTTGTGCTGTTTAAAATTCACCTTTCCCCTCCTACCCCTCCATTCCTTTCAAATAAAGGTTGTGTTTGAAATGAAGAGTTTATTCAAGTGAGAGTGGAATTAAAGGCTACACCATAAGCTATATGGAGGCTGTCACCTCAGAGCCTTTGCCAAAATGTGTTGGTTTGGGGTGATCTAGTCTTGCCTAAAAATGGCTGAATTCTGTCTTGACCACAGGAAAAAAGCCCCAACCAGGGGACAAGGTGCTTCTGGACTCGGGTGGTTTGGAAAAAGCTAAAGCCAGATCTTCTGCTGTTCTGTTTCTCCCAAATCTGCAGATGGGCTGACTCCATTTTTTCTTCCTGATATTTTGTCCGCCCGTGTTCAGTTCCCCACCTGCACCTCCATAAAGGCAACGGTATTCTAAAGCATCGAGGTGAAATAAAATACCAAGAACTCCTGATAGATGACATGGATTGAAAATTGGTTTTCCTGAAATGTCAGGGCATAAATTGAGGTTTTATAAGCCGGATGTCGTTTTGGCATTTCTGTGATGGATGTAATTAGATCGTTCCTTCCACATGCCGAGGGAGGCATCACATGGAACCTGAACCTGCAGCCCCAGGGCTCTCTCACGTACATGATCTTCTAGAAAGGTGTAGGTACCTGCTGGTGTTCTCGTGTTGAGTGTGGTCGTGCTCATACCGGCCTAGCCTCGAGGGGCCTGGCTGCCACCCCAATAAAACCATCATTAACGACTCGCTAATTCATCTTCTTAATTGCTAGGCTACCTCAAAACGCTTGGAGTGGCACATGGAAAATTGCTAACTCTGTACAGAGTAGCCGCCGTAAATTAGAAAAGACATATTCCATCTTTTAGGTGTTCCAGACCCATCCTACATGCTAGTATTCAACAGGGTGAGATAATGGCTCCTGCCTTGGCCATGCAGGCAGTCAGATGGATTTCTGGGGCACAGGGGGGGAAATCCATCCTGAAGGCAGAAGTCTGCGTCTGTTCCTTCGTCGCTGATCGTTTGCCGCGCGGAGATTAACTGGAGGCAAAGATCACCCTGGGTGCTGGGTGCTGGCAGCCGGCTGAAACCGGGAGGCTCTGTGCCCAACCCCACTAAGCACTGCACTGGCAGGACACCTCTGGGTTCACACGTGGGCACAAATTAACGTGGAGGCAAGGGAGAGAGGAATATTAGGAATATTATATACGTGTATATGCGTAGTCGTGTTTCCCCTGTTTCCGGTGGGTTCTTCCCTTCGAGACGTTAAAATGTTACCTGTCGTCTTTGCCGTTTCCGTGTCGGGGATGTTCAACGTGCAATAGGAGCAGGGAGGTGGATTTCCCAAGCAATAGCAGCATGCTCTACTACTACCCTTAAATCTTTACACTGCAAATCGTGTGCAATAGAGTCTGCATTTCAAAACAGCAGAGAGTATGTGGGATAAAAGACACGGGTTAACCCCAGGCTCTTACAAGTATTCCCATCTGGTCCTTGTTTGGAGCACATGTTGTTGGCACAATGCTGAGGGAGAGGGGGAGTAAGAGCTTCCCACCGAGGTAGAGGAATGAAAAGGCAGGAGGGGGTGGAAGGAAGCGAGGACAAGATCCGTGCTCCAGGGAATCACAGAGCATGATGAGTTTTATCTGTAGTAGGAGGAACAGGCGGCACCGTCAGCGCTGGAGTTCCGTGGAGCTGGGGAAGGAGGCAGAGAGCCTGGATGCTCCACTCGGAGACCAGGGTGGTTCTCTTGGGCCGGTTCTCCTTCCTCTTTGGGAACAGTAACATGCTCTGCAAGTGTCTAATCTTGCCAACAAACCCATCGGGGCTGAGTGTGTCCGATGGATGGAGTGTCTGCTTTTCCAGCTTGCTTTTTAAGACTCGACTGGCTTGGCTCTTACCGAACTGGGAGGCTTGCCCAAGAATACCTGCGGAGGCTTAGGGGAGCACACAAGTGTTGGTGACCTCTAAGGTTTGCTCATGCCATCCCAATTTATGGATGCTCTTGTGTGCTTTTCACCGGAGCCTTGCTCCGGGAGCCAGCTGAGTGATGGAGTGTTGTGTTATCGATGGGGCAGCTGCTCTTTTCCATTGCAAAGGAAAGGTGTTGGTGAAGGCTGGAGGGGATCAGAGGGAAAGAAAGCAGCTTTCAAGAAGCAATTTCTGTGTGCCTGTCTTTGCAAAAGGGTTGTGTCGTTTCTAACAAGACTCTGCAGATGATCACCACTTGTATTGCCTTTGTTTTCCTGAGCCCCGCTTGGTGTTAACAGCTGTTGAAAGCTGTGCTTTGAACCAGTGAAGTGCTGGAATAATTGCGAGGACTCTGGAAAAGCTGTCAGTGTCTCAGGCTGGGCCTCCTGATAATGGAGACGGGATCACTTTGGCTTTATCCTGCCTGTGCCTATGTTCCCCACCGCTAAAACGGGGTGAATGATACCTCCCTACCTCAAAGGGGTGTGAGAAAGAGGAGTTTGTTTGGCATCAGAGCTTTTGTGGTGATCTGATGCTGACCAATACTGATGATCACCAAGAGCAGAAGAGGGAGAAATTTGTTGTGAAATTGAGTGTTTGGAAGGTTTGGAACATACCTGACTCCAAACTTAAGTTTGCAAGGGTGCCTCTAATGGTCCATTTCAGGGCCCACACAGCAAAAAGCATTCTTATTTTTCCCAAGTTGAACAACCTGGCAAAAATCTGCTCTTTCAAATCTCCCACGGTGGATATTCCCAGCCTCCCTCCCCAAGCTGTTTCCCCCTGCTTCTTCTCAGATACTTCTCATGCTGTCCAGTCTGTGTGTCCCTTCCTTCCTTTTAATTCTGTTGCTTTTTGCCTTACAGGCCGTGCTCTCCAGAGGAGATAGGGAAACAGTTTATTTTCTTCCCTGCTGCAGCTTTTATATATAATTAAAGGCTGTTGTCAGGTCTCTTCTGCACCCTTTCCTAAGGAAATACAAAGCCTTCCACCGAGGGTAATTTTTAGCCCTCATCATGTACTTGTTGCTTTCTGATGAGTCCGTTTAAACACAAATGGAAGGAAAGCATCAAGCAGCAATATAAGCTCCCTGTGCCAACATGTTTGGAAATACAGGCTTTCCCTTGTGTTACTAACTCTCCAAGGATTGTGTGTTCTTATTATATGAATACTCATAGAAATATTTGCATGAACTTCTCCTTACTAGCATTTTATTGCAAGGACATCTGAGAGTTCTGTGCAGGTCTAACTAGAGAGAATTTCCTCCAGGTTCTCACTCCGCTCTGTCTCCGCTCAACACGTATATCCCAGCGCCTTCCAGAAGGGCATTTAAGCATATGACCAACATCTGTCAAGCAGCTACTCCTTCCCTCCTCTTCCTAGGGAAAAGACTGAATGTGCCAATTCAGCCCTGGTATTTTTAACATAAATTAATTATCCCTGCTGTTCCATGTTAGCAGTGTAAAGGGTGAGCTGGAGCACGCTGTGTGCTGGCAGCAGCACACCCCAGCAGCTTCACAGCATGAGAGCAAACCAGAGGGCTCACAGGGAGCAAAGCCTGGCTTTGGCACGGCTCCCACCTCTTCCCTCGGCAACTGGTGTTGAACAGGAACTGTTTTGTCTCTTCAAGTTCCCCTTGGACCTGTTGCTGCTTTGCAAATTGTCATTTTTGCTTGGAGCATGGAGGAGTTTCCTGTGCTGCTGCCTGGTTGGGAAGTACCCGATATTAAAAAGAGAATCTCTCCTCCAGGAAGCTGGCAGGGGGAACCTAAGGCCAGAGACCTTATGTGCAGGCAGAGAGGTGATGGAGCAGTGCTCTGGGGTAAATGAAACTCAGTGTGCAGCCAACAGGTGTATTTCTGTTTGGGTTGCCTCCACGATAGCTGCTTTTTCTTTCCTTCCAGACGTTTGAACACTCCCAAGATCTCCATAGTGCTGCTTAGAACAGATATTTGCGAGGGAACTGAGCTGCCTCCAAGGACAGTCTCTTTGCTGAGACTCCAGTGAGCACAGCAAAGTGTTTGGGAAGTGGAGCATTGTGCTGGTGGCACTTTTAAAAGAGTTTTTCCCGGGTAGATGTCTCAGCAGGGACGAGCAGAGGCCACTGACAGCCAAGAGCAGAGGGCAAGGATTTGATTCTCAGTTCTCAGCAGTGGGACTTATCCTAGGTCCAACAACTCAGTTACTGTGCACACCTCTGTAGTAAGCGCTGAAGTTTTTTAATTTAGGCATTTTTAATAATACCCCCGTCCTGGTAAAATTAGGGAAAGAGTTTTTTGGCTCAAATGTTTTACTTAGAAGCTGAGAATAGGCACGGTGTTTCACAAGGTGAACCAAACCTCTGTGCATCTTACCTCAGAGCGTATCCTTTAAAGTGGCATTTTATTTCTTGCTCCATCTGGTTGCAAAAGATCAAGGTCACTAAAGCAGAAACCCCTGCAGGTATTTATATGGCTCAGTGCATAGGGACATTTTCCTCTCACTTTGCTGGCAGGGCCCAGTCCTGGTTGTGCTTTTCTTCTTCCCATTTGGACCACTAAGAGTATTTATCAGTCCTGTTCATGTCTTGTGGGTGACCTGGCTTAAGAGCCCTAAATTTGTTTTTCTCCTTAGAGGTTCAGCACATTTTTTTAAGCCTTGCTTGTGAATCTCTCTGGAAACATTGTGCAAAACCCAAATGTGCCTCAGTTCCCTCCCTCCCCACGTGTTTTCCAACTGCTGCAGCCGATGTAGGACAAAAAGATGCGGAGCTGGTTGTGTTTTTCCCAGGCAGTTGTTTTCGTCTGTGTCTGTTTTGGTATGATTTGGCCTTAAACATTCCAGGGATGCTGTTCTGCAGCTCTCACCTGCTTCTGCAGCCCTTGCAAGGACGGCAGGGCTCTGGCCGATGTTAACTCTAGGCTGGGGCAGGTTCTTGGGGTAATGCTGCAGCAAAGGGGGAGTTATTTAACCATCCCCTCCATGATGGTTCCCATGTGGAGTAGGGAACCAGTTACCTGGGGCAGATTTGATCATGTGCTGCTTCCTCTGAGCAGCCAGCACGCACCATGTCGCTTGTAGACACTGTCTGACAGCTTCCCCAGGGACGAGCTTTTCTGCATCTGCTGCAAGTGTTGCTCTGAGCTGAGGCTCTTCCTTCTCACCAGGGCTCGATGCCATGCCTGGATCCTTTGTTACATGTAACCTTAATTTTGTTTCTCTGAACGTTGCCAGGATTTCCTCCTCCCCGGGACATTTAAATGGGGTGCAGAGCAATTAGAGTCGCTTTTCTCGGAGTGTGTAACAGCAGGGTGCTTCCATATCAGTTTGGGAATCGACCCAGGGGTTTGATGTGGGTTACTAAATTCAGGCCTGTGGGATGAGCATACCCACGGCAAAGAGGGTATGAAGATGTGGAGATAAGAGCTGTGCCTCTGCCAGGCTCCTGTCTGCTCTCTTACGCTCCTGTACTGGCTCTGGTTGCTGCAGTGGGAGCCACCATGACCAGGGACCACCAGAGCCTGCCTGTGGCACCTGGGTCAAAGTGGCAGCAGAGACCTGAGCCAGGCAAGGGACCATCACCCACAGGTATTGTGTGTCACAGTGTAACTCAAAGGGAAGGCATCCACAGCTTTATCCTGGATTCTGCAGCAGCCCAGCTATTTCATCCTTCCTTTTCTGCCTCATGGGACTTTTAGCTCTTGCCTGGTGCATCCGCTCTGGAGAGCACATGGACATGTCTGCCCTGGGATCGGCGTGTGCCAGCACACAGTCTGCACGTAATCCTGCTGCATCCATAACAGCATTTATTGCTTATGTCAGCACAGCCATCCCTCAGTGCTGCCAGGGGTAACCCTTTGAGGTAACAAGTGATAAGTTCCTTCTAGCTGTCTTATTAAAAAAAGAATTAAAAAAAAGAAGAAGGAGGTGCTGGAACATTTTCACGGATGCTGCCAGCTTTTAACTGTGGGTTACCTTGGTGAAGGCATATTACAGAGACTTTTCTTTTAAGAACAGCTTAAAATTGTCTGTTTGGCAGTGCGTGCTTTGTGCTGGTATGTGTGAATCTGCAAGAAAACCCCCAATCCGGAGCGTGAGGCAGAGGTGCCCATTTGCTCCTCTCTGCAGCACCAAACTGCAGTTTAACCTGTTGCTTTTCTCACCTCTTTCCTGCTCTTAGGAGACACCCTCTACAGTTGGGATAACCTCCCCAAAGCTCCTTTCTCAGGCTCCCCACAGAGGGAAGTTCATCCTCCTCCTCCACACTGCAGCCCTTGAGCTGTTGCAATAAGCCCTTGAGGTGCTCTCTCAAAACCCATACCGGTCTCCTCCCCTCGGTGAGGCTGAAGATTCTGTGCAAAACAGAACAAGCAAGAGGCCAAGTCATGGGGAGTTTTCACTTGTCTCAGCCTAAACACCAGCCTCCTCCAGGCTTTCAGTCTTCCAAGAGCTTCCCATCTTTCTAGCCAAGTCGTTTGTTTGCTAGGAGAAGAAAAATCGGTAGTTTTGTGCTAGCAGTAACCGGAGTCCTCTTTCACTAGTGAAGGCATTTTCTCCTTTGAATTTTGTTTGAATGCAGAAACTATTGTGAAATGAGAGCTGTAATACTGGGAAAGGGGAGATCAGAGCATTCCTCTGGATAGGATTTGATGCAATTTGAAGCTGCTTGTGGAAGACTGGCTGGAAGGTAAACTGATTTGGGCTAAAAAAGCTGGTGCTGTTAAACCGTATAAGTGACTCTTTAGTGGATGGTCCAAAATAGCTTTTTTATGGCCTCTGACCTCTAGGAAGGATAACTGGATTTTTGATCTTAGATTGAAGGGGCAATTTCTGCTGAAAGAAACTTGTGTTCTTTAGAAACCATCTCAGGCTGGCATTTACTGTCAAAAGCATTGCATGGAAACAGACAGAAAACAAACCAAAAATCGCACATGTGAGTCAAGCCCAGGCGAGCCTTGCGCTGTCCCTGAATCCGGGATAGATCCCTGTTGTCATCCACCTTTCTGCCTTCATGGCCACCAAAATTTCCCGTAGACACCTGCGTGGGTGTGATTAGACAGGAGCTCCTGTTTTTGCAGCATCCTGCTTTGCACCTGGGCGTGATCCATTGGCCGTAGAGGTGTTGTGCCCCCCGAGGAAAAGCGGTCCCCTCCGACGTTCCTGTGCTGTGTCGGAGCCGTGGCGCCCGTACCAGGTGGGAGACGCCGAGGTGGGCGTTGAGTTGGTTTTCAGAGCGGTGCTTGTGGTCACCAGCTGTTGTCTAGGACGCTGTGGCTTTTGGTACAGCTGGAAAAAAAAAAAAAAAAAAGCTTTCTCGTTGAATTTCAAGTCAGGGGCCTGTTTTCTGCCAAGCTACCCCCCGCCGTTTCAAATGTATTTTATTCTCCTTTTCTTTGCACTGGTCCCGTTACGCTCCGCTCAACAGCTGCTGCATTTAATCCCAGAAGCTGCAGTTGGTAGGGAGCAAAGTGATCTCCATATAACCTCTCTCTTACTCATAAGTGTGCATTATGAAGCTTAACCGCTGGTAATAAAATGTTTTGCTTTCAACATGCCGTCCCTGTGGTCCAATGTTCCCGTCTTCAGGCTCCGTCATTACAGCAGGGCGATGTATCGGAGCTGTTCTGCTGCTCCCCACGAACCTGCCTGGTGATGCTGGACACGGGCATCCTGGATGCGTGTGGATACCCAGCGAGGAGAGATGGAGAACGCAGAGCAGAGCCCTTTCGGTGGGTCGCAAGCTGGCTGTGTTGGCATTCCCAGGTGGAAGCACCTCTTTGAGGAAGACTGTATCTTGGCAGTCAAGGAAAAAGGCGCTCGGGGTCTTGCTTGGCTGTGGCCCAAAGTGCAGGTTCCCATCTCTGTGAGATAGTCTGGCAGTGCAATCTGCTGTTAGAGCCTCTTCAGAGACTACGGCAGGACGTGGGGGAGCAGGAACTGATTGCAATCCTGCTACTTGGTTGGGGTTTTTTCACCCCTTTCACAACAACTCTGCAGGTTCATGTTTGTTTTTTTGGGTTTTTTTGTGGGTTTTTTTTTGTTTGTTTTGGTTTTGTCTTTTTTTTTTATTTCCTGCATACAAAAAAAGGGCATTTTCATGTCATCCTGCACGATGGTGGGGAAAAAAGATGCTCCTCGCCCACATCTAATAACCATACAAAATGCAGAAATTCTGCTTGAGGAATTTCATTTTTGTTTACACACCACTGATGCTTTCATTAACAGCATCTTTTCACATATAAGTACTCGAGATGTCGTACGAGCTTCCCACTCTAAACCGAAAGCAGGGGTTTCCAAGCAGGGATGTCCAAGCATCATTTCTGTGGTACGGTGGGTTGCATCAGCCCCACAGCTGGTTTCTGTTGGACAGGATGTGGTTTTTCCATATTTGAGGTTTATAGCGTTTGGATTCAAAGCGGAATTTCCCAGGCAGAGCACCCCCCCCGGAAGGTATCAGAATATATGGCTTTGTCAGGCAGCGATAACAGCCTTTTTCTGGAGATTGCCATTTTGTAAATAAGCTTCTTCTCGAGCAGCACGGCTCCAGCTACAAAAGATGGATGATTATTTCTTCCTGGAATCGGCCTTCCGCTGCAGGATCTGGTTTTTATTGTGATAATTAGCATAGAATTAAAAATGGCCCTGCATCTCCAGTTCGCCCTGTAGTTCCTCTGGTACGGAGCGATCCGGGATGGCGTTTTCTTTGGGAATAGGCCGTGCCTGGGAGTCACTTCATTCGCTGCTGAAAATCAGCGCGGGGGTATCTGCAAGCTTCGACGCAGCAAAAGCCTCCGCCTCCAGAAATAAATCATTGCTCCTAATAAACTTTCAAATGAGTTGTTTGTTGGAGGGTGGAAAAGTTGCCAGGGATATTTAGACGAAAATCCGAAGCGGGATTTTACAAATGCCTTTAAATTCCAGAGCTGGGGTTGGAGGTGAGGTCACGGGCAAGCAGGCAGCTTTTTCTCCTGAAAAAACTGTAATAGCTTTTCTCCTTAAAAATTTAAAAGGGTTGTCACTCCAGGCAGAGGCAGAATTGTAAGGAGTGTCAGACATGGCCACTGGTGTGTCCATAGGAGAAACCGAAGCAGCGAAAGCGGGCAAACTTCCTTGTGAGAGCAGCGCAGGAAATTACTGTGCAGTTGGACGCGGTGTCCTAGCGTTAGATTTATTAGCCACTTCCAAATCATCTGCCAAAAACCCTTTCACTCGGAAGACAGGAAAGAACATGTTATAAAAAGGCCTGGAAAAGGAGTGATTTTGGCACGGGAGTTTCCAGGCTGGTAATTGTCCATGTGTGCAGTGTTTGGGTTTGGTCTCGGCCTTGAGGTCAGCGGTACTTAAACCAAATGCTATCCCAGTGCCTGCGCATGGCAAATGGTGAAATGTCTGGCGGGATCACGGGCACATCCCCGCTCTTGTGTACGTTCCCCAGACCTTGCTGCTTTGGCAACAAGACTGGATACATCATTCCAGCAGTTTCTTATCTGGATGGTGGGCTGAGATGGTCGTGTTTCCCCACTGCACACCTCACTGCCCTCCTCACTGTGGGGCACTGCCAGTCTCACACTGCACTTCTCCAGCTCCCATGCCTTTTCCAGGCTGCTTTCTTTCCACTTGTATGCCTGCAAAGTTGGAGTTACTTCCATATCCCCTGTATGCAGGACCCTGCTTTTTGCTTGTTTAAATCCAGCTCTTTCTGGCCGTAGTGGAAATAAGTGACCTGGGTTTGTAGCTCTCTTTTAAAATGTTCCCTGCTTCTGGAAAACCATCTCCCTAGTGCTTGGTCTCTGATGAGGAGCACATCTGCAGCTGTACCTGCAGCATCCTCAACATATCCTGCCAGCTCCAGCAAGTCGATATATTTGACTTAAAAAGAGCTTTCTCCATAAAAATGATCCATACCTGCCTCAGATGCACCAGATGTTGCACAGCCAGATGTTGCCTTGTACAACCCCTTGGAGATTTGGCAGCAGTGCGTGTGGGGCCTGGGGAGCCACTTTGCTATGCTGTGACCTTTTTTTTTGGGGGTGCCTGCTGGAATGTAGTGAGAACTGAAGATCTGGTTTCCCCCTTTCCATGTGGCACTTTTGGGAGAAAACACCCTGTTTTCGCAAGCGCTGAGCTCCCGAGGTAAGGGGATGGGAGGGCACTGCTGGAGCATGTCGCAGCTTGCAAGGAGCTGCTTCCAGCCCAGGAATGGGACCAGCACAGTCCTTAGCAGGGAGATTTCCTGCCCCCTGTTTCCAGCAAGCAGAGCTGATGCTTTTCCAGCATGAGTGTAAAGGTAGGATTGTATTTGTGGCTCACAAAGAAGCAGATGCCAGCAGCTAGAACAGGCAAGGGAAGTGTGTGTTTAAAGAGAGAAAGGAGGAGTGTCTGTCGTCCATTGGGATGAATCCTCCTTTTCCAGCCTCTTTCCAGGAGCGTGCTGATCCAAAGTCCTTCTCTGGAGCGTTTTCCTTCATGAAAATGAAGCCGGGCCGTTGGTAGCGTCAGTGTTTCCCAGACCGCCTTCGTCGTCTTGTCCTTGCATTCATTGTCCTTCGACTGGTAGGGTGGTTATGAGAAAAAAAGCCAGCTTAAAGCATAGTCAGAAAGCTGCAATTAACGAAGCAAGCCACAGATAAATAGGTAAAATAGGCTAACCTGTAAGATAGGTGTAAAAGGAGGCAGTCTGCCGTGCGGCTCCTCTGTAAACGTGCATGATAAGCGTCGGCGAAGCTTGTTGCAGACACTGGGCAGGGCTGCTTTTGCTAGACTTTTGAGTATCCTAGTTGCAAAGACTCGTAAGTGTTCCAAAAGGCTCGTGGTTTTTGGAGTGGGGTCTGTTTTTTCTGTTTTTCCGTGCGCTGTGGCCACTTGCTTTCCGAATGGGTTTGTAGTGGTGGAGTTAATGGAGCTGTTCTTTATAGTAACCTAAAAGGTGTCAGTCGTTTGCTCGTGTGTGTTCACAAGCTGAGCCGTGGCGTTACGCATCCCTCCGCGATGGTGTGATTTGAAGCACTTTTGGTGTGGCATGTGCAGTTGCAGTGCTGTCTGTTTTTAATTTCCCCCCCCCCCTCCCCGGGAGTCCCCCCCCCCTCCGTGTTCTCCCCGTGTTTCGGACACTGAACCAAACCGACGTCGGAACTAGCACTTTAAGTACTAGTAGTCACTTTGCTTCGGACTATATTGAGCACTGCACTTTTGTACGTACTGTTAGCACTGAGTTCTGAACTCCTTTCTTTTCCCCACCTCTTTTCCCTCTTAGGCGCAGTGTTAATTACGTAGGGGCCATCAGAAGATAATTTTGAGGTGTGTTGGACCGTTGTCCGGTGCCTGACTTCCGTTACGTATCCGTTAGCGACTTTACAGTAGGGAATTTAACCCATCCAAGCTTATTTTACACGACAGAACAGACATCTGTGTCACTGACGTCCAGGCAGACGTGGTTGCTCTAAACTTCGAGGTCCTCCGAGGAGACCCGAGCGCATGGCTTTTAAAAACACCAAAGATACAGGAGAAGTCTCAGAAGGGATCGGGATGGGATTGGAATTGAGCGGAGCGAGAGGCGTAGGGCGGACGCTCTTGTGTTCGGGACGAGACCCCGGTGAGCCTGTGGGACAGCCCAGTTCAAACCAGTCTGAGACTCTGGTAACAATATAAAGACTGCGCTCAAGCCATTGCAATAAAAGCCATCATTGTGCCTGCACTGAAAGTGCCGTTGGAATTGGTCGTTGTCTTCAACTGCAGAAAGGTATTTTTAAGTAAAAAAAGACTTGAGAGATGATTTAGAAGATGGAGCATAATAACCCTGGGGTTTGCTGTTGTTAGGAGTTAATCGGCTCTTGTGTTCAGAGGCAGTTCGGATGTGCATTGCTATTCCTGTTAAATTCCTGTGGTATTTCCATAAGGAAGGCTGGGGATCAGAGCTCCCTTGCCAGCAAATCAGTAGGGTAGGGTTTGTAGCAAACGTAGTCAGAAATCTCTAGGATTTGAAATGGGATGGTGATCCCTGGGATGCTGAATAATCCGGATTTTGATGCCCCAAACTATCCACTCTCAACCAGCTGGGGGTGTTTTGCTTCTTTAAAAAGCCCTCGTGGGTTTTCACAGCAGCAAATAAATCACAATGGGTGTGGGAGTGCTACATCTCCTCCACACCAGGGTATCCACACTTGGGACTTGCTGTTGGGACTTGCTGCTCATCCTCCTTGACGAGCCCAGAGTCAATCCAGATCCTTCTCTGGCAATCCTCCTTGATGGGAGCTTCTCCCTAGTGAAACTTAATGGATAAACACCACCATTACAGCACGATCCGTTTGAATGGAGAGAAGGGAATTAGGTCTTCTCCTTCGCTGCTAGCAAGGGGCCACGATGGAAATAACCTTCAGCAACAAAAAGAAATACGTGTGTTGGGTTTCCTTGTTGCAGCAGATGAAGGATTTTTCCTAAACAACTCCAGTTTTAGTGGCTGGTTTTCTTGGGTTCCTTTTTCAATACACCTTCAGGGGTTTGGATATTCAGCGGGAACTGATGATGGTTTAAAACCACAAATCTTGAGCAACCCCAAGTATTATGCTCTTGCATCCTCTGTCACTGGACTTAAAAATGGAATCCAGATTTTGGGGTTTTTTTTCTTTCTCACTCCAGCCAAATTATCCCTGCAAATGTAGCTTTAAAGAAATAGCAGCAGGCAATGCTGCCGCTCTATCTGAGCCCCCAAAATTAGAGAGCTGAGGGGACAACCTCTTCCAAAAGTACCTCAGTGACTCAGAGCCCACAACCACTCGCTGTCACGAGGATATAGGCAAACCCTTTGGAAAATTCACCCCTCAGTGAGCCCACCAGTCTCCTCGAGTCCTTGGAAATTAAGCTCGGGAGACAGGGGAATGTGGAACAGGTCTTTTTGTCTTTATTTTCCCTCTCAGGTGTAGTTTTTTGCCCCTTGGAGTTGGCATCTCGTCCTTTGGGAAGGTAGAATTAAGCATAGCACACCTGAGGCCTGAATGCAAATCCTAGCACAGCACCTCTCGCTTTGGAAGGGCCTTTTAGGTGGGAAAAAAAAAAAGCTCTTGTAGGGATTTTTGACTGTTTGGGTTTTCAGATAGCTCGTGGGAAGCGCATTGGGACAGCACACAGGCGATGTTTTACTGATTTTTTCTGTTCCTCCAAGAGAGACTTCTTAATTTGCTTTGGTAGTTTAGAGTTTGTTTCCTTGAAAGTCTTTTTGGACCCATGAAAATGCCCTTGAAATGAGTCAAGTTTGTCAAAATATATTGTGCACACACCCATGCACCGGCCCACGTGTACGTGCATGTCTCCCTGGGTGTGTATACAGACAGAGAAATATATTATTTCCCAAAACATTCCTTTTATTTTTTTTTTTT